>NC_058082.1:359000388-359300851 GCF_014858855.1 Bufo gargarizans | reverse complement strand
AGCTTTTGCAGGGACCACACAATAGCTAAACACTCCTTCTCTATTGTGGAGTAGCTGGTCTCCCTGGCCAGTAACTTACGGCTCAGGTATAGTACAGGATGCTCCTCCCCGGCCTGGTTCACCTGACTCAGGACTGCACCCAGACCAAAGGCGGAAGCATCCGTGTGGACCACAAACTTCTGAGTGAAATCTGG
Organism: Bufo gargarizans; assembly: GCF_014858855.1. Lineage (NCBI taxonomy): Eukaryota > Metazoa > Chordata > Amphibia > Anura > Bufonidae > Bufo > Bufo gargarizans. Next base: position 359,300,657 of record NC_058082.1, on the reverse strand, counting down.
GGCCTGAAGCACAGGAGCACTGGCTAGTGCATCCTTCAGGGCCTGGAAGCCTTGCTCGCATTCCGGCGTCCATGACACCATCCTGGGCAGCTTCTTCTTGGTCAAGTCTGTCAGAGGCTTGGCCAGGGCGCTATAGTTCGGGATGAACTTCCTATAGTACCCGGCCGTTCCCAAGAAAGACATGACCTGCTTCTTGGTGAGAGGTGTTGGCCATCTCGTAATGGCTTTCACCTTCTCTATTTCAGGCCTCAGTGTGCCTCCTCCTACTCTGTGGCCTAAGTAAGTGACCTCATTCATGCCCAGCTGGCACTTGCTAGGCTTAACAGTTAGTCCAGCCGCAGCAAGTTTGTCCAGTACTTGCGACAGGTGCACCAGATGCTCCTTCCACGTGGGGCTATACACGGCAATGTCGTCTAAATAGGCGACAGCACATTCTTCTAGTCCTTCCAGCAAGTCATTCACAAGCCTTTGAAAGGTGGCTGGCGCATTCTTCATCCCAAACGGCATTACAGTAAATTCGTATAAGCCGAAAGGGGTGATGAAGGCCGACTTCTCCTGAGCCTCCGAGGTCAGGGGAATCTGCCAATACCCCCTGCTCAGGTCCATGATTGTCAGGTAGCTGGCTCCTGCCAACTTATCTAACAGTTCATCAATCCTGGGCATGGGGTAAGCATCCGAGGTTGTGATGGCATTCAGTTTCCGATAATCCACACAGAACCTGGTTGTCTGATCTTTCTTCGGGACCAGAACCACCGGTGAGGCCCAAGCGCTGTGGGATTTCTGAATGACCCCGAGCTGCTTCATCTCCTCGATCTCCCTCCTGAGGTCTGCCTGGACCTCCATTGAGACACGGTAGGCGGACTGCTTTGTGGGAGCATGTGTACCTGTGTCCACATGATGGACTGCAAGGTGATGTTCTCCCGGGTTTCCCTGTAAAAGTGTCACGGTGAGCCGTCAACACTTCTAAGAGCTGAGATCTCTGCTGGGACGAGAGTTGAGGGTTGAGGGTTAAGTCCACCTCCAACTCTCGAGTGTCAGCTAGCAGATCTAGTAGGGGGTCGGCCTCCTCCCTTTCGGGCAGGCTGCAAACCGGCATAACATGTGGCGTTCTCTCGTGATGCTCCTTGAGCATGTTGACGTGAAACGTCTTCTGTCTCCTACCTCCCTCTCCAAGGCCCACCACATAATTTACCTTACTCAGACATTTGACAATGGGGTACGGCCCTTCCCATGCAGCTTGCAGTTTGTTTTGCCGCATTGGCAGCAGGACATAGACCTTCTGCCCCTCCTGGTAGATTCTCTCTCGGGCAGTGCGGTTATACCACTGCTTCTGTTTGCTTTGGGCCTGCACCATATTCTCCTGTACCAGACCTACAAGCGACTCCATTTTGTCTCGGAACCTGAGGACATAGTCTACTACAGAGACTTCAGTTCTGGCAACCTTGCCTTCCCAAGACTCTCTGATTAGGTCTAGGGGACCTCTTACTCGTCGACCATACAGGAGTTCAAAGGGCGAAAACCCGGTTGACTCCTGGGGAACCTCTCTGTAGGCAAATAGCAGGTGAGGTAGATATCGTTCCCAGTCCTTCCCTTGCGCCTCCACGAACGTCTTCAGCATCTGCTTCAACGTCCCGTTGAAGCGCTCACAGAGGCCGTTTGTTTGTGGGTGGTAAAGGCTGGCTACGATATGGTTCACCTGTATTTTCCTACAGAGCCCCTGCATTAGTTCAGACATGAACTGAGGTCCTTGGTCGCTGAGAAGCTCAGCTGGGAACCCCACTCTCGTGAAGATCCCCAGCAGGGCGTCCGCAACCTTGTCCGCCCTAATGGAGGATAACGCCACTGCTTCCGGGTAGCGCGTCGCGTAATCCACCAGGGTTAATATGAACCGTTTACCCGAACTGCTGGGGATGGCCAGTGGACCAATGATGTCCACGGCCACCCTCCTGAAGGGTTCATCAATTATCGGTAAGGGATTCAATGGAGCTCGGTGACGGTCTCCTGCTTTGCCAACTCGCTGACAGGTGTCGCAGGACCTGCAGTACTTGGCGACATCTGCCCCGAGGCCAGGCCAGAAAGAATTCTGCATCACCCGGGACTTTGTTTTGGTTCTTCCCAGGTGACCAGCTAAGGGGATCTCATGAGCCACTTGCAGTAATTGTTCCCTGAACTGCACAGGTACAATGAGCTGCCTCTTGAGTGGCCCCACCCTACTGTCACTGTGGGAGATGTCCTCCTTATACAGTTTCCCATTGTCCCAACACACTCGGCATTTGTCTCCCTCAGTGGGAGGGCTGGCAGCTAACCCTCTTAGCTGCTCCAAGGTAGGGTCATCTCGCAGGGCCTGCTCAAAAGCGGCACTACAAGTCCCAGCCAGCTGTCCTGTGGTGAACAGGGACAGTGGCTGAGGCTCTGACGCGGTTAAGTCCACGGGGTCCGAACCGGTGGAAGGGGACACTTCCACTTGCTCTTCCCCAATGGAGCGTTCCGCTGCGGCTTTTGCAGCCCTGCGAGTGACGGGCAACACAGGCACAATAATGTCATCACATTTAACATTTGCACAACTTGAATCAGTTAAACACATGTCCGCTACCTGTGTACATACATCCGCCATCCCCTCTACATCTCCTGTCATAGGAGAACTGCTCCCACACACCCCACCTCCCACCTCCCGAGGTCCATCCCCAAGGTTATCTGATGTTACGCAAACATCCTTGCACAGTACCTTGGTATGTCCAGGGACCTCCATAGGGACGGGTGAGTCCTGTGTACTTCCAGGGGGCACGTAGCACGAGACCAATCGTCCTAGGTCAGTGCCTAATAAAACATTTGTGGGGATCTCCGCAGAGACTCCCACCTCCCTTACTCCACTCCCAGCCCCCCAATCAAGGAAAACACGAGCTAGGGGAACATTAGGGCTCACCCCCCCAAACTCCCGTGATGGTGAGGCTTTTGCCGAGAATAAGGTCTGCGTCATCCACTAGTTCAGGCCGAACTAGTGTGACTTCGGCTCCTGTATCGCGGAACCTGTGGTGCACCGGTTGCCCACAGTAACCGACTGTAGGTTGTCTGCGGTGTGTCTTGCAGCTCCATTCACCAACAGCACAGATGATGGGTTGCGGGCAAGCTTGCCAGGGGGTGCTGTCTTCTTCTCCGGGCACGAGTGGCTGAGGTGTCCTGGCTTGCCGCACGCATAGCACTTGCGCACGTCTGTCGGTGCTGGCTTGACTCCTTCAGGTCTTTGTGCAGGCCTGTGAAAGGGTCGCTGGACAGGAATCGACAAAGCTGGCCGGGAGGAAGAAGCAGATGAAGAGGTTCCTCCCAGGCGGGACAGAGTGTCTTTGAATGCCCGAGTGCTGGGCATGGCGACGTATTCATCGGCTAGCTCGGCCGCCTCTCGCGCACTCTTCGGCTTGTGCTCACATACATATTTTTGCACATCCGTGGGGCAATTGGAGACAAACTGTTCTCGGACCATCAGATCCGCCAGGGACTGCTTGGTGTCCTCTGTGAGGGGATCAGACCACTGTTGGAAGGTGGTCTGCAACTTGCCCAGATGGTCCATAAAAGTATCTCCGGGCCCTCTCCGCGGGGACCGGAACCGTAAACGGTAAGTCTCTGGAGTCAGCTGGTACTTGACCAGAATAGCCTTTTTGATGACCGCGTAACTGGTACGCTCTGCTAATGGTAGTCCGACCAGGGCCGCCATAGCTTTGCCCTTCAGTGCGGACATTAGATGTCCTGCCCACTGTGGCTCTGGCACCTGGTACTGCTGGCATGAGGTTTCAAAAGCATGCAGGAAAAGATCAATGTCACAGTTCTCAGACTCCATCACAGGCAGTTTTGGCTTGACCATCAGGGATGGGCCTGTGGATGTAGCATGCCGGTCGGACCCCTGAAGCTGTACTCGGGCCATGTCCAGTTCATGCCTGCGGATAGCTTCCCGTTCCCGTTCTGCAGCCTCGCGCTCAGCCTGGCGCTCTGCCCAACGTGCCTCCAGCAGCCGAAAATATAAGTCCGGGTTACTGAGCATTAGTTGGTCCAGACCATTTTGGGATGGCATAGAGACAGAGTTATGTCCAGCTAGAGGACTGCAAGCCCCAGCAGGCTGTCCTCCTCCCAGTTCATCATCCTCATTCTGGAAGGGGTCACCTGGCTCAGGGGCCCCTGAGTGTCGTCCATTCTCTGAATCCTGCAGGGATGACTCTTGACTCCTCCGTTCACATAACTCCTGGATAAGGACAGTCTTATTTTTCCCATATACTTGGATGCATTTGTGCTCACACAGAGCTGTGATATCAGACACGCTCATGACGTCATAATTCACGGATTCGGACATTATTGCCAAATAAAAGATAGGACAGAAAACAAGAGAGAGGGGAAGGTACTGTCGTGAATTATTATTCTATCAAAACTAATGCACTGTGCTTCGTGTTCCAGAATTTTTCAATCCTTTAGTACAGAGTTATGGACATAACTTCATGCACTAATATTCTAAGCATACAGAATCCCGTAAGCTGCCACCAGAAAATGTCACGAACTATGGATCCGATCGCTCCGGATCCCACAGCTGTGACGTAGTGGTCTGTGACGGAGTCTGCGCACACACAGAGACCTCACGTGACCGGGGTATTACCACTCGGCTAACACCCCCCCCCACTATACTTCGGTAACTGCCACCACGTGGGTTCCCGGTCCACGAGCCGACTATCCAGGTCATTCACTGTCACACAGATCAGTGGATGAACCGGATATCACTTACTGACCAACCGCAGTCAATCACCCCCAGCTACAATTCCTAAATGCAATTTAACTAACTACCTGGTAACGTCTCTTCAAAGGCAAGGTAAGTTGTTCAGCAGCTTAGAATATGGAAGACTTGGCCATTTAGATTTTATGATCTTTAATAAGAGGTAAAAAGCAGTGCATACAAGTCTAATGAAAATGACTATAAATCTACAAAATAATAATAACAATATAAATAATCACGACAGTTCAAATGAAAGGGAAAAAGATGAAAGAATACTTCGTTTCTCTGGAGGGTTTCAGATGGTCGCTCATATGTCCTTTTTGAATCCTTGCAAACCCCTTTTCAGTATGTATCAGGGGAGACCCTCAAAGTTCTTCTGATACAGGGATATGCCGTCAATGTCCAATTACGTGTCTGGTGATGTTCCATGGGTCTCTCTCCTCTGTCCTTGTGCACAGATTTTTATGAACTCTCCCATGGGCAGGAGACTTACTCCTGTCAGCCAATGGCAGCAGAGTGACTGTGAAGCCTAGGGATTGGCCCCCAAGTGTTTTATGACCCCATCAAAATTCAGTTCCTACAATGAGGATTATACTTAAGCTCGTATCTCCCTGATACATCAGCATATTTTTATACAGAATACATATTTGCGATCCTTATTTATTTACCTACAGAATGAGACCACACACGGTAATGCTGGGACCTGTAGTTCTTCTACCACCCATATGTCAGCTACAGAATCACATCCTCTAGTCATATTTGATACCCAATTAACCACAATACTCTGTAGAGCCTGGATCTGGTGTCAGAAAGGGCATAAGTTGATTCATAAATGAAATATGAAAGTAGACTGGTTTTATGCCCAGAGCTAATTAAGGGGCTATTAGCTCTCCTCAAACCAGACCTGGAAATTAATGACGTCACGCTCCAGCCAGGCTTGACAGCGAGCTGATCTTATCTTAGAGGACAGGATGAGCTGGGCCTGGTATAGCCTTTATTACCTTTTATAGCCTGCCTCAGAGAGTAGTGGTAATAAAAGTGTCCATCTATATCATAGGTAAACCAGGCTTCAGGAAGATGAGAGTTCACAGTTTTTTTACATAGGCCAGAAGCATATAAGATGGCTACCCAGAGGAATTATGTATGTATGCCGGCACATCCCCCATAAGTGCCCTCCACCGATATCCCCCATAAGTGCCCTCCACAGATATCCCCCATAAGTGCCCTCCACAGATATCCCCCATAAGTGCCCTCCACAGATATCCCCCATAAGTGCCTTCCAGTAAGTAAAGTAATGTATTAGTGGGGGGAAGGGAGGAGGCAGGGACACTTGCTGCGGGGCCGGGGCAGTGCCCAGCGCTGTGCACACACCGGGGGCAGCTCCTACCTTTCTGCTGCAGGACATTTCGCTCCTCCTGAGCAGCGGCCTCTTCACCACTCCTCTGCCGAAAGTCCACCGCTGCCCGCCCTTCTGCTGCTGTGCGCAGTGTGACATCTCACCCTCCGTCATGCGCCTCCTGCCCCGCCTGCCTGCTTCATTCATAAAGTGGAAGGAGCAGACAGATGGGGCAGGAGGCGCATGACGGACATTTTGCAAGCAGCTTGAGCAGCGCGATATGGCTGCGCGGCCGCCCACCTGCCAGCCCGCACCAAAGAGCCGCATTCAAGGATCTAAAGAGCCGCTTGTGGCTCGCGAGCCGCACTTTGCCGACCACTGTCCTAAACAGAGAGTGCCTTGTGACCAGAAGAGAAAGTGATATGTATCCAGCAAGTGGTTGCGGACTACTTCCAGCACAATCCTGTACCGAGGCAGCACAGGACTGCAACGGTACATCAGTAAACAACCATTGCTTTACTGTTTTGCGACGCAACATCCTGATCTGCCGACAGGAGGCAGGGACAGATTTTTTTTAACTCCCTAAATGAATAATCACGTACATGTGAAGCATTCTGGGACACAAGGGAGGTAAAGGTGGCAGCTGGAGAGAATGGGAGTAGTGGTAGTGGGGATAAGGACGGCAGACATAGGGGTCAGTGGTGGATGATGGATGGAATCAATGACCAGGCCTGTTTGGTAGTAATAAATAAGATCTCTCTTTAATGAGCAGATTATGAGAGTTGTATCACAAGATGCAATCAACAGGAACAGTCCTGAGGTGTATGATTATATGACGCAGCAAGATGCTCCTAAAGGTTGTATATAGGAGGTGGCAATGATGTTAGTAGTCCTCCCTGAGTCTCTCTAGATACCCAGAACAATGTTCCCAATTAACCACAGGTGTGTTCTCCACAGGTATGCAAATGAACCATTGGAAGGCCAAGAGGCAGGCTGAGGAGGTTTTTGCAATACTCCAGTGACTCCCTGGTGCTCAATACAGATGCCTCCATTTCTTCAAACACCACCCCTCCCCTTAGATTTACAGTGCTAGACTTCACGTTTAGTGCCGAGTTCTTGTGCCTGGGCACTTGTTCACTCGTATGCAACGCACCATTGACGTCTCTGCACACGGAAGTCGAGGCAACTGCAGATTCAGCCAACAGTGCCTCCACTTCAATGTGGAATGACATTATCCACATCTGTGCACTGAACATCTTCAATGCTTGGCAAGCAGCAGTAGATGTGGTGCGCATGCACCGTGCTCGTGTACGAGTGCACAGGAACAGGAACTCAGCTCTACATGTGAAGTCTAGGGCTGTCAATCTAAGGAGAGGGGGAGGAGTTTTAAGCGATGGAGGATTCTGTATTAAGCACCAGGGGTGTCCCTGGAGCGTTGCTCAAAATGCATAAGCTTGCCTCTTGGCTCATTTGCGTAAAAATAAACTTGTTAATTTTTCCCCATGCTAGCACCTACAAATAAAATACTGGTATCGTTTACTCAGCTACATCAACCCTACCAGCCTATATGCCTGGTCGAATAGGGTCGATCCTGGTGACGGAGCCTCTTAGCAAAGACTCTGAAATCGAGGGTGGGACCAGCCCATTCCCCCTACAACTGCACTAAAAAGTTGTCAGTTAAGTATTTACTACCTATAGACATTTGGGATTCACATTCTATTAGCAGTGATCCACTATCAAATTAAGGCCTCTTGCACACGACCATATGTATTTTGCTGTCTACAAAAAACGGATCCGCAAAAAATATGGATGACATCCGTGTGCATTCAGCTGGCCCTAATAGAACAGTCCTATCCTTGTCTGTAATTGGGATAATAATAGGACATGTTCTATTTTTTGGTGTAACGGAAATACAGAAACAAATGCACACCACGAGTGTTTTTTTGCGGACCCATTGAAATGAATGATTCCGTATACGGTTCGTAAAAAAAAAAAACGGCTGTATAATACAGCTGGCACCTGGCCACAATGACTAGGATCGATGATGAGACAGAACCCAGTGATTTAACCCCTTAGATGCCACTGTCAATAGCAACCACAGCATTTGTGGGGTTAGGCAGAGGGAGGGGGCACCCTATGACTTCCAATCAGAGCTTCCACAGGGAAATCGCGGGGCTCTGGTTGGTTGCAATTACAGCCTTGAGCCTTGTGACAGTTCCCAGGCTTGTCAAAACCGGATGTTGACATCGCTGCGGAGCATCGCACGCCTAGAGTGCAGGAGAATGAGCGAGGAGCTGGCGCCAGGAAACAGGTAAATCATCTTCCTTTTGCAGGTTCGGCAGAATGAGCACAACCTCTTTAGGGTACTTTCACACCATCGTTGCTGGATTCCGGTAGGCAGTTCCGTTGCCGGAACTGCCTGCCGAATCCGGAAATCCGTGTGCAAACACAGATCATTTGTTTCCGGATCCGGATGCGTCTGACAAATATCATCCGGAAAAATTGATCCGGTATTTATTTTTTTCACATTTTTAAAGGTCTGCGCATGCGCAGAGTGGAAAACCGGATCCGTCGATGTAGCAATTTCCTGAACCCTTGGTACCGGATCCGGCATTAATACATTTCAATGGAAATGAATGCCGGATCAGGTGTTCCGGAATTTTGGCCGGAGAAAATACCGCAGCATGCTGAGGTATTTTCTCCGGCCAAATACCGTAAAAGGGACGGAACGGAAGACATCCTGATGCATACTAAATGGATTGCTTTCCATTCAAAATGCATTAGGACAGAACTGAAGCGTTTTTTTCTGGTATTGAGCCCCTATGATGGAACTCAATACCGAAAAACTTTAACGCTAGTGTGAAAGTACCCTTTACACATCCGCAATTTTTATCCGGATTTTGCGGACCCATTCATTTTCAATGGGGCAGGAACAGATGCTATGTGCTGTCCGCATCCGCACTTCTGGATCCGCGGACAAGAAAATACATTTTCTATTATAGTGCCGGCGATGTGCGGTTCTCAAATTGCGGAACGCACATTGCCGGTGTCCGTGTTTTGCGGATACGCAATTTGCGGACCGCAAAACACCTACGGACGTGTGACTGGACCCTTAAGCATACTTTTTGCACTGAAAGTGTTTATGGGAATATTATAAAAACAGGAGCAACTTACTGGAAATGTCATAGATTTATAAAAACAGGAGCAGCTTACTGGAAATGTTCCGGTAATAGATTTAGATGTATCAGTTGGCTAAAGGTTGACTATTTTATGAACATTTGATGATGTTATCAGTGGTGATTAAAGTTCTGCTTCACTGTTTCTCAAGTATCATGCATACTGTTATTAAGACAGTAAATATGCCTCTACGTACGAGCGCTGCCTTCTCTTCACGGTTTACCTCCTCACCGTCGCAACTGCAGCAGTGAGCAGGTGTAATAACAAATCCACTGTCCCATTCACTTTAATAGGACGGCTCCCTCCTATTCAAGTCAATGGGACAGCATAGTTTTTTATTACACCTGCTCAGCTCTCCTACGAGCACTGCTTTCTCTTCAAACAGCTGATTGCCAGGGGTGATCTGATATTAAATCATGACCTATCCTGAGAAAAAGTTAAAAAGTAAAAAAACTGCCAAAGCAAGTTTGTAGGAACATATGCTGAGCTCAATGTTACCTTAACCGCATAACAACATGCTAACATAATGTTCGCGCAATGTGCCATACATTTTCGAGGCAATGAAAAGCCGTTACTGTGCCTAATTGCATGGTGATCAGGATAAGATGGCGGATGTCCCTGACAGCCAGCCATGTTAGCAAAGAGAGACCGGCACTCACTGTTTCTTGAAGAAAGAAAATCTTTATTGTCACATATAATCCGTGACGCGTTTCGACTCTCGTCTGGAGGCTCCAGACGAGAGTCGAAACGCGTCACGGATTATATGTGACAATAAAGATTTTCTTTCTTCAAGAAACAGTGAGTGCCGGTCTCTCTTTGCTACTATCCTGGGATCGTTATCTCGGACGCGAGCACCACGCCATTCGTTACGGAGTGCCGGCTGATCATCATTCTTTAGCCAGCCATGTTAGTCAAGGGCAGAGGGAGGTTGTACCTCACCTTTGCAGCCTGTAAAAGCCAGTGGCTGAAAATGGAGGTGATTGGTGCTATAGAGGACAGCACCGATCATCCCCAAGGTTTGTTGTGCCTTGTAGGTGCTCAGATTAGCTGGTATGCCATACCAGCCAATCGCAGCACTACAGGGGCATATGATATAGTCATAAGCTCTGTACGGGCAGCCATTCAAGTGGTTGACTGTGCGCAGAGAGGTTCTGTGCCCCTCTGTGCTCTGTGTTTTGGCTGGCTGGGAATTGTGGTGCACCACCACTGCTGAAAAGAAGAATTTCTGGAACTGCTGCAGTGATCAGTTATCCTATTGTTTATTTGCATCAGTTCCAGATCCCTGTTCCTTAAGTCCCAATCCGTATACCACAGGATAGGGGATAACTATCAGATCAGTGGGGGTCCTCAAACTGAGACCCCCACCAGTCATGAGAATGGGGCCCCATACATGGAGCCCGCCTGAAATGGACTTGGCGGCTGGATGGAAAACCATGCCAGTGCTCTATTCATTTTTATGGAAGCACTGGAGATAGCGAAGTGCATCACAACATATGCAATAGTTTTACTTCTGGTGCACAATGCAGTTCAATGGAGGCCACTGATGGATGGATTGGGTCACACGATCCTCCAGTGGCCATCATGGGACCAAAACAATGTGGAGACCTATGTATACAATCAGGCGACTGTTTCTATGTACTGTACATTATGTTAGTAAGTTGCTTTACATGCTGTTTTCAGCACCTTTTGGCAAATAATTAGAATGGTCAACATTTAGAGATATGCTTTACAGCAGCCACATGGGCCATAGACACAATAATCAGGAGGGGACCTCATTGACTTCTATGGGAGAGTCATCTAGGCATGCTGTGTGTCCTGTGCAGAGGTCAGTGTTCAGGGAGCGAGTAGATAAGATCACCTATTGTGACAGGTGGATCCTGTGTTATCTATACCTTCCTCCTCCATTGTAATCCTGCCTGTGTGAATAATGAGACGACTTCTGAAAAGTAATCTTTACAGAACTGGAAGAAGTCTCAACATATCATTAGGCTTGTGAAAATCACAGGATTTGGGGATATTTTTAAAATAGTGACATGGAAAATTCTCCAAAATTAGTTTAAATTTTTTTTATAGTGTAACTGTCATTTCATTATTTTTTTTTTATTGTGTAGGGGGAGTGATTCTGATAGAACTGGCTTAGTTGCCCATAGCAACCAGATTCCTCCATTAATTTTGCAAAAGAGCCGTCAAAAAGGAAAAGTGGATTCTGATTGGTTGCTATGGGCAACTAAGCCAGTTCTACTTTACAGCAGTTTGATGAATGACCCCCTTTATTTGTAGATTTTGTACTTTTTTATTAGAATTAGTTGTCCCTAATCCATCTTCAGAGTTCAGCACAGATTAGTACTGAACAGTGAACACGTTCCTGGCTCACTGCCTCCCCCCTATATAGTGTAGGGATCTGCCCCAATGGTACCCTTCAAATACAAAAACAGCAGCAGCCTTTTAGCGGTGAAAGCAAAGCAACGGTTGTCTTTTAGTCTTGACAAAATAATAAGGCAGTAAACGTCAGTGAGCGGCTTGCTCCAGCCGGCCCTAAACAAACAATAAAGTCCCATATCTATAGAACAACACAGGTATGGTATGGCATAGTACAGTAACCCCACGGGGTGTATGTGGACCTCTCTTTGTCCTCAGTCTTATAGGCACAGAAACTCCAACTCCGACTCTGATCCAACACAGCATTCCCCAGAGCTCCACTGTCAGAGAGAGGTAATCCCCACCACCTGACCCTACTGGCTGTTTTGTAGGCTATCAAGACCCGGCCTTGAACGTGGGGAGTAGTCACCCACCCAGAACTATGACTACTCCCAGTAAGAGCCATCCCGGATCAGCTATTCACAGCTATACTAAATAACAAAGTGTCAACCACCTACTGCCGCTAACACCTGAAATACTGGCTCTTACTTCACCGAGGCCAGGAACCTCAGTGACACATATCTACCATCAACGACGGTCCCTTGTGCCTTCCTACAATAGATAAAAAATGATAGAAGGCAGGGAGAAGCATTTCTACAGTATATGGGGACAGTTATATACATACATTATATATAACTGTTCCTATATACTGTAAAACTGCTTCTCTCTGTACCCCTGCCACTATGCTTACTGTCAGTAGCGAGTGCTGCCTGCCCGCTCTGACAGTGTACAGATCGCAGGCAGACAGGGTACTCTCTCTCTCTCTGCAAGAGCAGCAGCAGCGAGCGTCTTCACTGTTCAATACTGCAAAGGACTTTCCATAGCAGCTCATTGACCGCTTCAGAGGCAGTTTTGTAATGAAAAGGTACATCATCACCATATAAAATATATTGCAAAAATAATCACAATCACTTGCCCTATACATTTAAAAATAAAAAAATTACGCACTAACATAAAAACTTGATTGAAACAATAGGTAATATTGTAAAGACACATTCCCTTTAAGCAAAGTAACGTCATTTGCTTAAATTGTAATACCCTACAATGAAAAAAATGATAATTTTGTACATCTTTTACTTTCAGGTAATATTTCGAAACTCACGTCTACATTTTGAATCAGCAGTCTGGGCACACTTTCTGGAAACAATCAAGTGTATGAAAGTGATTACATTTCCTGTAGTGTACATGAGTCAGTGAGGTGTCCTCTGCCCCACCTGCATGTTTATGACACTCAACAAAATGATACCACTAATCTTCTCATGAATACCATATATAGCCCTCATCTCTGCTTTTTTCATAGTTGACAGATTTCTTCTTTGAGGTAAGATGATATCTAGAAACACTAGTTCAATATTGCCAGGGGGTCATAATATACTTGTCACTTGTCATTTACTAATGGACTATGATTTGATAGTCCAGGTAGCCGTGACTGGAGGGACAGCACATGTGACATTTAGGAAGGGGTATGTAGTGACACCAGAAAGGGTGCAGGAAAGAAGTTGTTGAAATTCCTCTATATCTCTCTTTTAGCTGTATAACCAATTATATAAAGGTTGTCATAGACGTAACGTTTCTTCATCATTCTAAATAAAATGTTGTAATAGTGATGCTTATACATAAAAACTGTTTTTCTGTCATGCATTTCAGGCAGTTATGCTAAGCACAAAACAATTACCTTAAGCACTCAAAGGGATTTTTCATCACAGAGAGTTATGCCATATAGCTAAGATGTACCATTACTTTCTAAATGATGGGGTTTCATGCTGGAGCCTCCCAATGATCTTGAGAAGGCAGGGGTCACAGCACTGGTGTAGCACTGTGCACCTTCTCTGTTTTCCCCTGCACAGCAATGATTGCAGCTGCGCTTTGTGCAGGGAACTGCATGCAGCTCCATTCACTGTTAGGGGGGTACTATCTCTCCTTAGGGAGAGAGCGCCTTAATTAGCGTGAGGAGACTTATAGGCCATACATGCTCCTCTGGAGTTCTGGGAGGAAAGGGATGCAAATGAGCTAATTACAAGCTCTGCCTCTAATGTCACTAGATGTAAGGCAAATATCACTGATGAGGGGCAATCACCCCAAAACAGCTGTCTGCAGATGAGGTGCTGGCTTATTTAATATCCAAGTCATGTCTCAAGGCTTAGTTAAAGGGGTTCTGCACTTTAATTTAACTGATCTATCCTCTGGATAGATCATCAGCTTCTGATCGGCGGGGGTCCGACACCCGGGACCCCTGCCGATCAGCTGTTTGAGAAGACAGCGGTGCTCCAGCAGCACCGCGGCCTTCTCACTGTTTACCGCCGGACCCCACGCTGATCAGCATCTGATCAGCATGGGTTCCGACACCCGGAACCCCTGCCGATCAGCTGTTTGAGAAGACAGCGGTGCTCCAGCATGGAGGCCCAGTCATTGGTGGTGAAGTGGTGCTGTTCCGCCGAGCGTGCTGCAGCTGAAACTCCACTATCGCCTGGTACTGCTCGCACAGTCTTGCCAGCATGTGCAAGGTGGAGTTCCACCTTGTGGGCACGTCGCATATGAGGCGGTGAGCGGGAAGGCCGAAGTTACGCTGCAGCACTGACAGGCGAGCAGCAGTAGGGTGAGAATGTCGAAAGCGCGCACAGACGGCCCGCACTTTATGCAGCAGCTCTGACGTGTTGGGGTAATTTTTAAGGAATCTCTGCACCACCAAATTCAGCACATGCGCCAGGAAAGGGATGTGCGTCAACCGGCTAGTCCCAGAACTGCTACGAGAATTCGCCCATTATCGCACACCACCAGGCCGGGCTTGAGGCTGACTGGCACAAACCACTCATTGGTCTGTTGTTCAAGGCCTGTCCACAGCTCCTGCGTGGTGTGGGGTTTGTCCCCCAAACAGATAAGTTTTAAAACTGCCTGCTGTCGTTTACCCCTGGCTGTGCTAAAGTTGGTGTTACGCTGACCGGATGAGGAGCTGGTACAGGATGAAGAAGCAGAGTAGGAGGAGGAAACAACAGGAGGCAAACTGAAGCGCTCTGCATTCCTCAGTGGTGGAAGGACATGCGCCAAACTGCCACAGATGGCGTTGCGCAGTGCACACCTGATTTTGTCCCCTACTTGGTTGTGCAGGGAAGGGGTGGCTCGCCTTGAAAAGTAGTGGCGGCTGGGCACGACGTACTGTGGGACGGCCACCGCCATAAGGCCTTTAAAACTATCAGTCTCCACCAGACGGAATGACAGCATTTCAAAGGCCAGTAATCTAGAAATACTGGCATTCAGGGCTAGGAATCGCGGGTGGGTAGGGGGGTACTTCCTCTTCCTCTCCAGTGTTTGGGAGATGGAGAGCTGAACGCTTCCTTGGGACATTGTGGAGATGCTTGGTGACGCAGGTGTTGGTGTTGCTGGCAGATCCTCTGTATGTGGGGTGGCAGGTGGCACTGTCACTCCAGAGGTGTCTGAAGAGGCCGAGACTGCAGCAGAAGAGGAAGCAGAAGGAGACAGAGACCTTTCTTGTTATTTGAGGTGTCTACTCCACTGCAGCTCGTGCTTTGCACTTAAATGCCTGGTCATGCAGGTTGTGCTCAAGTTGAGAACGTTTATTCCTCGCTTCAGGCTCTGATTGCACAGCGTGCAAACCACTCGTGTCTTGTCACTCGTGTCATTGTCTGAAGAACTGCCACACCAGGGAATTCCTTAGAGCTGGCTTTGGTGTGCTTGGTCCCTTGCTGCAGTGGGAGGATGGCCGCTTCGCTTTTGCACCCTGCTCCCTCTTCTGCTGTGCTGGTGGCTCTGTGCGACCACCGCCTCTTCCTCCAAACTACATAGGTCACCCACATTA
The DNA here is from genome assembly GCF_014858855.1 of Bufo gargarizans. Lineage (NCBI taxonomy): Eukaryota > Metazoa > Chordata > Amphibia > Anura > Bufonidae > Bufo > Bufo gargarizans. Next base: position 359,285,162 of record NC_058082.1, on the reverse strand, counting down.
CTTTGATTCCATGTGGGGTCGAGGACCTCATCGTCCTCCACATCATCTTCAACCCAGTCTTCACCCCTGCCTTCCTTGTCGGTCTGCACACTTTCGAAAGCCCCAGCAGTTGGCACCTGTGTTTCATCATCATCCGAGACGTGCTGCGATGGTCCTCCCATGTACTCATCTTGAAAGATAAGTGGTTGGGCATCTGTGCACTTAATCTCTTACACTTCTGGGGCAGGGCTAGGTGGATGGCCCTGGGAAACTCTGCTAACAGAGTCATCAAAAAGCAGAAGAGACTGCTGCATGACTTGGGGCTCAGACTGCTTGGCTGATTGGCAAGGGGGTGAGGTGAAAGACTGATGGACATCGGCTGCAGGTGGCAACTGTGGTCTTTCAGCAGGAGACTGGGTGGGAGACAATGTGAAGGAACTGGATACACAGTCAGCAACCCAATCTACTATCGCCTGTACTTGTTCAGGCCTCACCATTCGTAGAGCAGCATTAGGCCCGACCAAATACCGCTGCAGGTTTTGTTGCCTACTCGCACCTGAGGAAAGGGTTTCACTTGTGTGTGAAGCTGGCACAGATCGACCACGTACTCTCCCTGCAACAGGAGCTCCACCAGCAGCACCACGACCTGGTCCACGTCCCTTTTTTGACGCTCTCCTCATATTTTTGAATTTAGGATCTTGCCCTAAATGGGTGTTTAATTAATAGTAGAATAGAACGACAGTATGTAAAGGGTGTATCTCACACGGCCTAAACCAGACTAGGCCTGAATTAAATATTTATTTGCCCAAAATGTCTGTATTTAAAATGCCTGAATCAAACCCCTGTATGTAGAGGGTGTATCTCACATGGTCTGAACCAGTGTAGGCCTGAATTAAATATTTCTTTGCCCAAAATAGCTGTATTTCAAATGCCTGAATCAAACCCCTGTATGTAGAGGGTGTATCTCACATGGTCTGAACCAGTGTAGGCCTGAATTAAATATTTCTTTGCCCAAAATGGCTGTATTTCAAATGGCTTTATTTCAAATGCCTGAATCAAACCCCTGTATGTAGAGGGTGTATCTCACACGGTCTGAACCAGTGTAGACCTGAATTAAATATTTCTTTGCCTAAAATGGCTGTATTTCAAATGCCTGAATAAAACTCCTGTATGTAGAGGGTGTATCTCACACGGCCTGAACCAGTGTAGCCCTGAATTCAATATTGGTGCACCCAAATGTATAAAGGGTGTATCTTACAATGACATCTGCATCAAAGGCTGCCAACAAATTTTTTGGGGGACTAAACGAGTGTTTGTTTAACAACTGAATTTGACAGCAGTATATAAGCCTGTATTTTCACACGTGCTGATGCTGCAAGCCCTGAAAATAGTGTTTTTAAACCCCCAGAAAATGATGGGTGTATTTCTAGCTTAAATTGCACACTGACTAATCCAGATGTTGTAGATTGCCCAAAAAGTTTTTTTTGGGTAACAGAATATGAAAGTTGTATGTATTAAACTTGAATTTAACACTTGCAGATCAGGAAAATACTGTTTTTTGTCCAAAAAGTGTGTTTTTAAAACCCCAGAAAATGATGGGTGTATTTCTATCTTAAATTGTACACTGACTAATCCAGATGTTGTAGATTGCCAAAAAAGTGTTTTTTTGGTAACAGAATATGAAAGCTGTATACATTAAACTTTAATTTAACACTTGCAGATCAGGAAAATACAGTTTTTTGGCCCAAAAAGTGTTTTTAAAACCCCAGAAAATGATGGGTGTATTTCTAGCTTAAATTGCACACAGGTTCCAAGTAGAGCTTCAACATGCAACAAGAAGTTGTAGATTGCCAAAAAAGTGTTTTTTTTGGTAACAGAATATGAAAGCTGTATATATTAAACTTGAATTTAAAGGGGTATTCTCAACACGCTGTTTCATACTTACCTGCTCCCGGCGCGCTGTCCACTTCCTGGTTTCGACAGGGGGCGGGCTCTATCTTGATTGAAGTCTTCTCCCTGCCAGGCCGCGCGCTGGACTGAACGCGCACGCCGCCGCGCATGCGCTCTGGTGACTTCTTCCTGGCAAGTATACTATACCCCATATTTTTTCTTTGTAGTATATATTGGAGGCGTGGCGATCTCCAAGCAGTCATGCACACCTGACCAGTTAGTATGCCCTGGAGGCTGGTTTTAAAGTCAGTATGAGTATATAGCACCTACCAGTAGCCATTAGGCTCCAGGAGAAGTATATAGTGGGCTCACCATGCATGTTGGTACTTGCATCCCTGGATCCGATAAATGCTGTAATGGCACCGGACGGGGTTAAAAGCAGAGTGTGCTTGGCGTGCATGCTGTACCTGCGCTCCCTGGACTTTGTGTGGCTGTCATGGCCCATAAAAGGTAGGAACTAGTGTTAGGGACCACTCATTAAGACGACCTTGACGTGGTGAGTGGCTTATTACGCTTTGGCCAAAATGTACACCAATGCCTTATTCAACATCCAGCATAAAGGCAGGGCAGAGTGCTGGTTGCAGTGTGCGATTGCATTTTGTGTTTTTGCGTTTGTATAAGTATACTATACTGGCCAGGAAGAAATCACCATAGCGCATGCCTCGACATGCGCTTTCGGGACTTCGCGCGGCCGGTCGGGAGAAAAGAAGAAGTCGTCTGCGCAAGCGCGGCCACCGCGATTCTGGAGAACAGCGGTGGCCGTAACCAGGGGAGACGGAAGACAACAGTCAGGTAAGTATATGTTTATTTTCTTCTAAGGGGTGGGAATTAGTTAATTAAATATATTTAGAAAAATTATCACTGTTAAATCATTAACAGATTTAACAGTGATCATTAAGTTGGGAATACCCCTTTAACACTTGCAGATCAAGAAAATACAGTTTGTTGGCAAAAAAGTGTATTTTTAAAACCCCAGAGAATGATGGGTGTATTTCTACCTTAAAGAGGACCTTTCACCTGGAAAAACAATGTGAACTAAGTATGCTGACATGTAAAGCGGCGCCCGGGGATCTCACTGCACTTACTATTATCCCCGGGCGCCGCTCCGTTCTCCCGTTATGCCCTCCTGTATCTTCGCTCTGTAAGTTATAGTAGGCGGTGTCTGCCCTTGTCCTGTGGGCGTCTCCTTCTCCTAGGCTGCAGCGCTGGCCAATTGCAGCGCACAGCTCACAGCCTGGGAGAAAAAAAAACTCCCAGGCTGTGAGCTGTGCGCAGCGCCCGGGGATAATAGTAAGTGCAGTGAGATCCCCGGGTGCCACTCTCCATGGCAGCATACTTAGTTCACATTGTTTTTCCCGGTGAAAGGTCCTCTTTAAATTGCACACTGACTAATCCAGATGTTGTAGATTGCCCAAAAAATGGTGATTTGCAATGTCCCGAAAGCTCAGATGCAGTTCTGGTGCACTGAGCTTGTATAAAATCGCCGCTGCCGCCGTCCACCTAACTAACAGAGTTATAAAAGGTTTTTTATCAATGGCCTCAGGGCAGGGTAAAACGATTGTGCCTTGCACCTACACAACTATTTCTCTGTAGATCGCTGAGTTCGATTCTCTCCTAGTCTCTCCCTGAAATCACAAGTCCAGCAGCATCCTCTCCCTACACTTGTTACAGCAGAGTGACATACAGCGCTACGTGACTCTAGCTTATATAGAGCCTGGGTCACATGTTGCTCTGGCTAATCACAGCCATGCCATTAGTAGGCAGGGCTGTGATGGCTTCTAAGGTCAGACAGTTAAGTGCTTGTTGATTGGCTGCTCTGCAGCCTTTCAAAAAGCGCTGAGAAAGCGCCGAACACCGAACCTGAACTTTTACTGAAATGTTCGGGTTCGGGGTCCGAAAATCCTAAAGTTCGGTACGAACCTGAACTTTACAGTTCGGGTTTGCTCAACCCTACTTATGATATGTTCTGCAATTCTGGTTTCTAATTTCCTGATTGGGAAACATACATATGATTTATTACATGTAACACAGTTGATCTTGTAGATTACGTGGCCAGTGTCACAATTGATGAAACTATGCATATTGTAGGTATTATTATAATAATCAGAAAAACCCTTGGTTTTTAACCCCTTCAGGACCCTGCCATTTTTCACCTTAAGGACCAGGCCATTTTTTACAAATCACTTTATGTGGTGATAACTTTAGAACGCTTTTACTTATCCAAGCCATTCTGAGATTGTTTTCTCATCACATATTGTACTTCACGACAGTGATAAATTTGAGTCAAAATATTTCATTTTTATTTATAAAAAATACCAAATTTACCAAACATTTTGAAAAATTCACAATTTTCTAAATGTATATTTCTCTGCTTTTAAAACAGATAGTGATACATCCTAAAATAGTTATTACTTTACATTTCCCATATGTCTGGATCATTTTGTAAATTACATTTTCTTTTTTTGGGATGTTAGAAGGCTTAGAAGTTTAGAAGCAAATCTTAAAATGTTTATGAAAATTTCCAAAACCCAATTTTTAAGGACCAGTTCAGTGGGGCTTACATAATAGAAACCACCCATAAATGGCCCCATTTTAGAAACTACACCCCTCAAGGCATTCAAAACTGATTTTACAAACTTTGTTAACCCTTTAGGTGCTCCACAAGAATTGAAGGAAAATGTAGATAAAATTTCAGAATTTCACTTTTTTGGCAGATTTTCAATTTTTCTCTTTCGCCTATGACAGCACCCCTGGAGAGGGGTTCTCCCCTCCACTTCCAGTTCTGTTTCCTGTCCTAAGAGGCAGGAAGGAATCGGAACGCCTATACACTATAGAGCTGCGGGGACCCCGACAATGAATGCCATGAGGAGGGTTACCCCGAGTGGCGTAAGTGTCCATGGGGAGCCGCTGCTAAGTCTGGGCTACAGAGTCTGTCCCTTCCCTGGACCTGTGGGGGTTTGTACCTTCTGGATCTTCTGCGAACCTCTGCGACCGTGTTCGCATTTTCGGCCACCGGCCCGTGTGTGGTTGCACTTTCGGGTGCGGCGGTGGGAGGAAGCCGACGCTGTGGACCAGAAGGGAAGGGAGTCGGCAGCGCGCCGCCGAGGAGAAAATGCCCAGCCAGCTCACTGCCATGCGGACTGAAGAGCCAGCAGTTTCCCATTTTGGCTGAGTTGCTGTGTTAAGAATGGAGCAGGTTCAGCGCGCTGAGACCACTGACACCACCAATGATACATTGGTACCACGGTGGGGTAAGAGGGGTCATTCCCCAGCAGATTTTAATTTAGTATTGCTTATGGGGGATATGGTTGTTTGTGCCTAGGTGTCTAAGGAATCTTCCAAGAAGAATTCCAGAGCTAAAGAGAGGGGGTGTGCGGTTTGTGAAAAGAAGCTACCCTCTGCATGGGTGAAACCCCTTTGGCAAGGATGTGACAGCAAGTTAATGGAGGAGGAAGCTCCATCCTTGATGAGCAGTATTAAGCAGATGATCAGGAATGAAGTCAAAGAGTCTGTTAGTGGATTGATTAAATGTCACCCCGATACTTCTGCTGCTGCATCTAGAGATTCCCCCTCCAGTGACAGCGATATTCTATCTGGGTTGGAGGAAGAAGGAGAGTGTTTGTCATCAGAAAATTCTTCTGAGGACGAGGCCGCTGGGAAACCTCTTTTTCATACTGAGAACACTAACACCCTAGTTAAGGCGGTCAGAACTACTATGGGTTTGGATGATCAACAACCTCAGCAATCGGTGCAGGACTCTATGTTTGAGGGCCTGGGTCCTAGAAAGAGGAAGGTTTTTGATGTACAGAACATTCTGCCAGCCCTGGGATATGGCCCCAAAGCTGGATGCTCCCGTAGCTAAGATGTAGTTGCTTACCTCCTTCCCCATTATAAAAAATACCCTAGATTTCTTGGCTGATGCCTTTGCAGATTCCTTAAGATTCTCTGCCAGGGCTTCAGCCTTATCCAACTCTGCCGGTAGGGCTATTTGGTTAAGGGGCTGGAATGGGGATTCTTCCTCTAAGGCTAAGCTTTGTGCTATCCCATGTCAGGGTGAGTTTTTGTTTGGTCCAGTCCTTGACAACCTTTTAGAAAAGGCTTCCCTCCGCTAGTCAAACCCCTAAGAGATCTTTCCGTCCTAGATTTAATAAAGAAGGGTTTAAAGGGAAGGAAAGAGCTAAGCAGTTTTCTGGTGTCACTAGAAAGAATAAGGGGTTTCTTTTTTCCGGGTCTGATGCCTCTAAGAAACAGTCCCAATGACTGTAGGTAGTTTGTCCCAGTTTGCAGATCGCTGGCAGGAAATTTCCGACAGTGCTGGGATAAACTCGGTGGTAAGGGAAAGCCTAAGGCAGGGCCGGTGCAAGGATTTTTGCCAACACAAGCGAAGCTACATTTTGGCACCCCCCCCCCCCCCCCACGCTTCTCTTCTCTGTGGTCCAGGTATCTTCTCTTGGCTTCAGACAATGGCTGGTTTTTAAGTACCATATTTTTTGCCCTCTAAGACACACCTAGGTTTTAGAGGAGGATAATAAGAAAAATATATTTTCCATTACACCTCAGGTCAGATCAGCAATCAGACCCCCAATGTTAATCAGACCTCAGCTCACAGCCCCAATCAGACCCCCAATGTTAATCAGACCTCAGATCAGAACTCCATGTCAGACATCATCCCCCAGCCATCAGCCCCTAATGTCAGCCATCAGACCCCCATGTCACATTTCTCCCCCTCCATGTCACATTTTTCCGCCCTCCCCCAGGGTGCGCCCTAAGGCGGCCGCTTGGTCTGCCTTATGGTAGCACCGGCCCTGGCCTAAGGTTACATTTTCAGAGCATTCCAGATGGGAGGTTTGTGGTCACAGATTACTAGTCAGATCCAGCAAAGCAGTCGGCTATCATTACAGAGGTTCTCTCTCTAATAGAGAAGAAAGTATTGATAAACATCCCAGAGCAGGAAGTGACAAAAGGGCTTTACTCTCCCCTGTTTCTTGTCAAGAAACCAAATGGTTCATTTCGGACTATAATAAACCTAAAGTGCTTAAATCAGTATCCGGTGTACGAGAGGTTTCATATGGAGTCTATCAGGTCAGCAGTAAGCAATCTTTTCCCGAACTGCTTAATGGCCACTGTGTACCTGAGAGATGCATATTAACATGTCCCTATCCATCCTAGCCATCAGAAGTTTCTGAGGGTAGCAGTCCAATCGAATCAGGAAATACTTAATCTTCAATTTCAGGCCTTACCCTTTGGGCTTTCGCAGGCTCCGAGAGTGTTTACAAAAATCGTGGCAGAAATGATGACCCATAGAAAGAGATAGTCATCATACCTTACCTGGACGACTCTCTTCTAGTGTCCCAATCACATCGGGCCCTTCAGAGACAGATTGCCTGGTTGAAGGAAGTTCTCAAAAAGCTAGGATGGGAGATAAATCTAGAAAAGTCCAGTTTATGTCCAAACTATAGGGGAGAGCGGCACTATGAAGCATCTGATGGCACTATAGGGGCATTATTTGAGGGCACTGTGAGGATTTGGGGGCTCTAAAGGGGCCTTTTTTTATTGGCACATTATGGGGGGCACTATGGCATCTGGTGGCACTAAGGGGGCATTTTTTACTGGGAGCGGCGCTATGGGGCATTATTTGGGGGCATTATGGGGGAGTGGAGCACTATTAAGGCATCTGGTGGCACTAAGAAGGGGCATTTTTTACTGGCACATTATGGGGGAGAGGAGCACTATAGGGGCATCTGCTGGGGGCACTATGAAGGGGCATTTTTTTACTGGCATATTATGGGGGACACTATGGGGAAGGGGGAGAGGAGCACTATGAGGGCATTTACTGGGGCACTATATAGGGGTATTTTATACTGGCATACATTATGGGGACATTAGCTCAACTGTGGGCACTAAGCGGGGGTATTTCATGTACTGTCATATTATAAGGAGAATTATTACTACTAGGGGTTATTATGGGGTGCTTTACTACTACTGAGAGGCTATGAGGAACATGATCACTAGCATGGGCACAGTATCCGCTTAGCACAATTATTTTGGAGGGACATTATCTTTATACTATTAGTGTCTTGGCGGTTATTTTTTTAGAGCACTGTGTGCCAATAATTGTTGAAGGGGGCACTATCTGTGTGGTAGTAGTATTTCCAGGGGGATTGTTTCTGCAGTATAGTATTGGGGTGGCAGGAAAGGGTGTTCAGAAGATGTGAAGATGATGGAAATGTGGGAAACTAATGTTTGTCAATCTCTGCAGAGACGGGAGATGGCTGAAAAATCATCATGGCGGTCTGGTCTGAATGGAGAAGATGAGGAAAGAGAACGTCTACAACAAAGGTGACATCACTGGATGCAATTTGCAGAAGGAGGATTCAGAGCTGGGTGAGGACAGCCAAGGTGGGCAACAGGCCGCAGGATCTGGGGAGGGAGGAGAGTGGAGGAGCTTCCTGGCTGTAGCCTGCTGTTGTTTATTGTACAATGTGAAGCAGGCAGTGCAGCCAGGACAGGCCCTTCCCTCTCCTTATGATGTGTAGAGAAAGGCCTCAACAATAGAATTTCAGCTGAACAGTGTTTGTTGGGAGAGGCCTATTATATGTAGGAGGGTCTTTTAACAATGGGCGGGGCTAAAAATTTATGCTATGCACCCCGCAAAAAAAAATGGGCGGACAAAAGAATTGGCACAGCGTGCTACACATGCCATATTTTTGGCTTTTCGGACCGCCCCTAGACAAAATTCCTGGCTGCTCCCCTGGTCGTCACCACCTGAGCCAGGGGGAGTGGTCCCTAGATCAGAGGGTTTTCAACCAGGTATCAGCATTATGGGGGATTCCGGAGATAGATCTTTTTGCCACCAGATCAAACAGAAAGGTAGAAGTTTTCTATTCCCTATCTCCGGGAGAACATCCGAAAGCGGTGAACACATTGTCTCAATCTTGGAGACAGAGTCTTCTCTATGCCTTTCCCACCCTAAAAACGTTTCCGAGGGTTCTCAAAAAGATCAGAGAGGAGGAGGCCACTGTAATAGTTATAGCCCCCTTCTGGCCGAGAAGAGTTTGGTTCTCCTGGCTCCGCAGGATGTCAATAGCAACCCTGTTGGTGCTGCCGGACAGTCAGGATCTTCTGTCTCAGGGTCCAGTCCTTCACCCAGAAGTAAAAAATCTACATCTGACTGCCTGGCTCTTGAGAGGGAGATTTTAAAAAGAAGAGGTCTTTCTGAAGAGGTAGTTAACACTCTGTTGGCCAGTCGAAAGAAGGTTACTTCTGAGATCTATTATAGAGTTTGGAGGGACTTTTTTAGATTCGCCAATAGGCCAGTGGATGTGCTAGAGGTTCCTGACATTCCGCTAGTGCTAAAATTCTTGCAGGAAGGTTGAAAGAAAAAACTAAGGCCTAGTACTTTAAAAGTCCAGATATCGGCATTAAGTGCCTTGTTTGAGTTTAGACTAGCAGTTTATCCCTTGATCAAGAGGTTTGTTACAGCTGTGTCTAAGTTATCACCAGTCTCTAAGGTCAAGACCCCTTCTTGGGATTTAAACTTGGTCCTCTCTGCGCTCTCTTCTGACCTCTTTGAGCCAAATGATAGTATCTCCTCTAAGATGTTCTCTCTAAAGCTTGCCTTCTTGCTTGTCATTACCTCGGCTAGAAGGGTTAGTGAGATCAGTGCACTCTCTGCTGACCGGCCTTATTTGGTTATCTTGGAGGATCGGGTAGTGATTTCTCCTGAGCCTTCTTTTTTACCAAAAATCTCTTCCCTTTTTCACCTCTCTCAGGAGATAGCGCTACCTTCCTTCTGTGCCTCCCCTAAGAATGAGAAGGAATCAGAGTTCCATTGCCTAAAGACATTAGGAGATGTGTTTTATATATCTGAAGGTTACTCAGCCTTGGAGAGCCTCCTCTGCTGCTTTTGTTTCAGGGAGCTAAGAAGGGATCTGCTGCCTCTTCTCAGACCATTGCTAGGTGGATCAGACAGGCCATTGCCTTCGGGATGTGGAGCTCACTCTACAAGATCAGTCTCCACATCTTGGGCAGAGAGATCTTCAGCTTCAATTGAGCAAATTTGTAGAGCAGCTACCTAAAGTTCTCCTCCAGTGGCGACTCTAGGATCAATATATAGGGGGGGGGCACAGAAGATACACAGTCAAAAATGGGGGGGCACTAATAATTTTCACCAGCTAATCATACTACTGAAAAATACTAAAGCAGCCGCTTCCCCTGCAGCTACGCCCCTGGCGCCGGGGTAATATAATTAAGGGGTATCAGGGTACATTGGGTGTAATATTACTGAGGAGGGCTATCAGACATTATAAAGGGGTAATATAGCTTACATTACCGCTGTATTACGTCCCTGATAGGATAGAACTCCTTAGTTATGTTACCCCTGTATAATGCACCCTGATACCCCTTAGTTATATTATATAACTAAGGGATATCAGGGTACATTACACAGGGATAATATAACTGAGGAGGGCTATCATGGGACATTATACAGGGGTAATGTAAGCTATATTACCACCGTATAATGCCTTATAGGCCTCCTGAGTTATATTACCCCTGTATTATAATGTACCCTGATACCCCTTAGTTATATGACCCCGCCGGGATCATATAACTAAGGGGTATCCGGGTACATAATTATATAAGGGTAATATAAGTTACTCAGGAGGCCTATCAGGCATTATACGGTGGTAATTTAAGTTATATTACCCCCTGTATAATGTACCCTGATACCCCTTGGTTATATTACCCCCTGTATAATGTACCCTGATACCCCTTGGTTATATTACCCCCTGTATAATGTACCCTGAGTACCCTCAGTTATATAACTAAAGGGTATCAGGGGACATTATGGGTAATATTATAACTAAGGGGTATCAGGGTACATTATACAAGGGTAATATAACTGAGGAGGACTCGGTGCTATCAGGGGAGTGGGGACATTATACAGGGGTCCTTAGTTATATTACCCCTGTATAATGTACCAATTATACCCTAAGTTATAGGGGTAACCATATCATCAGGGACAGGTTGAGGAGTGGCTGGGCGCAAACCAAGCAGGAGGGAGGGCAGGCCATGAGGCGAGGTACTAGGTAGTGGGGGTATAGGGGTACATACTTTTTTAAAACCTTTTTAGCAGGAGCAGAGAGAACGCAGAACATGAAGGCAAGGCAAGGCACTCACTGGCAGGCAGCAGCAATTTGCAAAGTCTGTTTGTGCGGGCGGGCAGGCACGCAGCGCAGCTTTACGTGTTGACGACCGTGACGTCAAGTCGTCAACTCGTCTCTGCGGCTGCCACACTCCCAGCCTGCGCCCTCCCTGCACCATCTGCCTCCGTTAGTCCGCTGGGTCCGAACGCCGCCCCCACCACGGCACCACCCCATCTGTCATGTGACTCTCATAGACGACGGACTGACTGTATGTATCTATCTGTGTGTTCTCTTCTCTGTCAGTGGTGTGTACTTTAATTTTAATCACTGACACTGAGTCAGTAGTGCGGGCGGCCGGCGCAGCAACGATTAGCAAATCAGCCAGGGGGGCACACAGGGGGGCAAGGAATGACCGGGGAAGGGGGGGGCAATTGCCCCCTGTAGCGATGCCACTGTTCTCCTCATACCTTTTTTAGGCATTATAGACTACAGCTACCCTCTAATGAAGGTCTTTCCTTTGGTCGTACAGTGCTGCAGGCTGTAGTCCCACCCTAGATAGACCTCACATAGAGACCAGTGAGGCGCCGGCATAGATTATCATGGGTCAAATCGGAACACCCGGGGCACGCCACAAACCCCAGTGATCATATGGGACCATCCATATTTAGTCTGGGCATGCAAGTAACACTGTTTATCATGTATGATATGGTACACACTAGTAATCATATGTGACCATTCCCATTTGGCTATTCACCGGTATGCCACCAGTACTGTCTACTTTGATATGGTGTGACACTCTTTGAGCATCTTGGCCCTGCCGGGTCTCTATTCTATGGGTATCATTTCCATTAGAAACGAGTGTGTAGGTGTTTCATTTGGTTTGTGTGTCTGACAGTACGAGCTATTATATTATATCAAAAGGGTTATCTATCATGAATGTTTAACGTACTGTCATGATGAATGACAGTTTGTTGTGTATGACAACTTTATGAGTGTCATCAATGAGAATGAATAATATGTTATCTTCACTCAAGTGTTGATGCCTAGTAGGACACTGAATTAGTGAGCCCAGGTTATTGGTGTGGGCGAAACGCGTTGGCATCAAGGTGCCTAGCTGTATGTTGTTGCTCTAGGGCAGCAATTCCAGGTGCTTAACATATCATATTTATACCAATAATGTGTTTGACATCTCATTAGATAGCTGTATTGTATTACTAATACAGCTATCTAATTAATATATGTACTCAGCAGCTTTGGAGAATATGTACATAGATAATCGTATATATTGAATATCACAATTCTCTTGTATCATTAGGACGACACATTGTGGAGCGCAATTGTTTATCAATACACAGGGCATCCACAGCTGTGGTGCTCTACTGCTCCTTGTACGGCAGCTTTGTTATTTTTTGTACCTAGACTAGACCATCATTAACTGGGTATCCGATACGGCTCTGCCTACAATCTTGTAATAGGGTCAGCCTAGGGCATTTCAGGAGGTTCCTGAAAACAGGATTGCCCCTATCGGGGCAGCCATTCTGTTTTTAGGCAGGGCATATGTAGTAGAGGCCCAAACCAACATACGACTACCCTGCCTACATCCTAGTGTCCTCAAATCACAACTGAGGAACAGGAACACTGCCGCAGAGTATACACAGTATACATCCACCCCTGATGTGTCTTTTTTTCATTTCTTTTCTTTTTTCTGTGTTTTGTTAGTCTGTGGGAGTTTGATATTTTATATGTAATTAACATTAAAAGTTACGTTTTAGAACAGAAGGTACCCTGTGACTATGTAGTCCCACCCTAGATAGGATTCTTGCCTATTTTCCAGGGGTGTTGTCATAGGCAAAAGAGAAATATTGGATGGACTCCTCTTTTAAAAGGCGTTCTGGTTGCTGTTTCCTGTCCAGAGGAGGAGGCGGTCTCTCCAGGGGAGCTGTCATAGGCTCAAAGAAAAACGATTACCGTATTTTTCGCCCTATAGGACGCACCGGCCCATAAGACGCACCTAGGTTTTTGGGGAGGAAAATAAGAAAAAAAATTATTTTTTACCAAAAGGTGTGCTGTGTGTTTGGTGGGTTTGGAGGTTTGGAACTAATGGTGGTCTGTGGATGGCACTATTACTGGGGATCTATGGATGACTGACACTGTTATGGGGGAGATCTGTGGATGACGGACACTGTTATGGGGGGATCTGTGGATGACAGACACTGTTATGGGGGGATCTGTGGATGACGGACACTGTTATGGGGGGGGATCTGTGGATGACGGACACTGTTATGGGGGAGATCTGTGGATGACGGACACTGTTATGGGGGAGATCTGTGGATGACGGACACTGTTATGGGGGGATCTGTGGATGACGGACACTGTTATGGGGGGATCTGTGGATGACGGACACTGTTATGGGGGGGATCTGTGGATGACGGACACTGTTATGGGGGGGATCTGTGGATGACGGTCACTGTTATGGGGGGGATCTGTGGATGACGGTCACTGTTACGGGGGGGATCTGTGGCTTGCACTGTTACAGGGGGGTATCTGTGTTGGCACTGTTACGGGGGGGGGGCTGTGGCTGGCACTGTTACAGGGGGGGGGATTTGTGGCTGGCACTGTTACGGGGGGGGATCTGTGGCTGGCACTGTTACAGGGGGGGGTCTGTGGCTGGCACTGTTACAGGGGGGGGTCTGTGGCTAGCACTGTTACAGGGGGGGGGTCTGTGGCTGGCACTGTTACAGGGGGGGGTCTGTGGCTGGCACTGTTGTATATGTGCCATCCACAGACCCCCAGCCCATAACAGTGCCATCCACAGACCCCCCAGCCCATAACTGTGCCATCCACAGATCGCCCCCGCACCCCCCGCCTGCCGCCGCCGCCGCCGCCACCATACAAATATAAGATGTGATATTCAATTAATAATTATCAAACATGCCCCCTCACTGTCTCCTATTACTACCTTACATCCTAATCGCTGCTGTTTTCAGGCAGGCAGGACGGGCGGCCGGCGCGTCTCACTGACGTCACTTGCCTGCGCCGCCTGCTTCATTCATAAAGTAGGCGGCGCAGGCACGTGACAAGAGTTACGCTGCCGCCCGCCCGGCCTGCATGAATTCAACAGCAGCGATTAGGATGTAAGGTAGTAATAGGAGACAGTGAGGGGGCATGTTTGATAATTATTCATTGAATATGACATCGTATATTAGTATACCAGAGGGGCGGGGCGGTGCTATACTACACTGACTGCACCGCCCGCCGCTATTGCCAGCCCCCAGACCCTCCTCCAAGTCCCTCCCCGTCCCCGCTCATTCCTACATTGCTGCCAGCGATGTAATACTGCAAGCATTCGCCCCATAAGACGCAAGGGCATTTCTCCCCCATTTTGGGGGAAGAAAAAGTGCGTCTTATGGGGTGAAAAATACGGTAAGTGTAATCCAATATTTTCCAGTAACAAAGCAAGGGTTAAGAGTCAAACAAAAGTCAATATTTATTACCCTGATTCTGCAGTTTACAGAAATGCCCCATATGTGATCGTAAACTGCTGTATGGGCACACGGCAGGGTGCAGAAGGAAAGGAACGCCATATAGTTTTTGGAAGGCAGATTTCACTGGGATAATTTTAAATTGCCATGTCACATTTGCTGCACCCCTAGAGTAGAAACTCCAAAAAAGTGACCCCATTTTGGAAACTACGGGATAAGGTGGCAGTTTTGTTGGTACTATTTTAGGGTACATATGATTTTTGGTTGCTCTATATTAAACTTTTTGTGAGGCAAGGTAACAAAAAATGCTTTGGCACAGTTTAAATTTTTTGTTTTTTACAGGTTCATAATCATGTGCTATTTTTATAGAGCGGGTTGTTACGGACGTGAGAATACCAAATATGACTACATAATAAAGCATTTTTGAAGAAAATTTTTTTTTTGTGTCTCCATATTCCCAGAGCCAGCTTTTTTTATTTTTTTCCCAAATATTTAATGTAGGGGCTCTTTTTTGCGGGATGAGGTGACTGTTTGGTACTATTTTGGGGAGCATACGCCTTTTTGATTGCTTGGTGTTGCACTTTTAGTGATGTAAGGTGACAAAAAATGATTGTTTTAACACAGTTTTTATTTTAGTTTTTCTACAGCGTTCAGGTGAGCGGGTGGATTATGTGATATTTTTGTAGAGCCAGTCATTACAGATGTGGCAATACCAAATTTGTCCAGATTTTCATTTTTTTTCAATTTTCTGTGTTTTATTTTAAGAAATTGTAATGCACTGGCTGTCAGCTTTTATGCTGACAGCCTGCCTGTGAGACTGCAGCGCGGGGACCCGATGGGGAAGTTGAGGGCACCCATACCCTCTGCATGCTGCGGTCAGCTTTGACCGTGGCATACAAGGGGTTAACACGCCGGCATCTGTGATTTCACCAATGCCGGCATATGCAGCAGGGGCCCGGCTGTCAGTGACTGCCAGGTCTGTGCCGCTGATCGGGCAGACGCAGCTCCTGCACCTGCCTGATCAGCCCGCCGTATATGTACGGCGCTGGTCCTTGAGTCACGTCCACAAGCGCTGTACATGTACGGCGAGGGTCCTTAAGGGGTTAAACCATAATTGCATAGATCGCAACAGGTACCTCCACATTTGTAAAAACCCTTCTAGATAAATCATATAGGCTCCATTCACATGTCCGCATCCGTTTCGCAATTTTGCGGAACGGGTGCGGACCCATTCATTCTCTATGGGGACAGAAAAGATGTGGACAGCACACAGTGTGCTGTCCGCATCCGCATTTCCGTGCCGCGGCCCCGAACTTCCTGGCCGTGGCTCCGCAAAAAATAGAACAAATCCTATTCTTGTCTGCAATTGCGGACAAGAATAGGCAGTTCTATAGGGGGTGCCGGCCTGGTGTATTGCGGATCATGTGAATGGACCCATATTCTTTCTGTTGTTAGGATTCCTGAACAAGCTTTTTTGTAGTTTCGCTACCACTTTCATTATCAATAATTTTACTCTGAGTGGCATCTTTATGTAAAACTAAATGGTAAACATTTGTAAAATACACTTTTTTTATTTCCTAAAAAATTCCTGCTGTAGAAAAAAAGTATAGATTTTTTTGTACCTAATACAGACCTGGCTGGTGGCACCTTCACCCCTGAAGAAGCTCACGCGAAACGTGTTGGGGTCTCTTGGAGGTGCCACCAGCCGTGTCTGTATTAGGTATATTTTGTGAATCATGTTTTTTTTTCTAGGTGGGGGAGCCACTGGGTTTGATTTTGTATTTATTTATACTTGTTTTTCCATCCCACCTTTTCCATTACTTGCAATGCTATAACTTGATGGTCCGACGTGTTTTGTGCACTCTCCATGTGGTTGTGATGCAATTTATGCATCTATGTATTTGTTTTATCGATTTCATTAAAGATACATTTTTGGATATATATTTTTGTATTATATCTGTGTATATGCTGAGTGCCTGGGTTTGTCCCATCTAGAAGCTATTCATTTTTGACACTTGTATTCTAAATGTGTTGTACAACCGTATTCCGGTTTTGTGTTTTATTGCTCATTGGTATCCTGTTAACCCTTGTGAAAATTAAAAAAATTCTAGCTAAAACTACATTAAAGGGGTTGTCCGAGTTCTATTAAAAATCTGGCGGCTATTGTAAATGTGCTAAAATAACAAAAGAGAATATATAGCTCTTTTCCTCCCTTCCAACAATGAGCTCCAGAACTCGATGCCGCTGTCACAGACGTACCGAGACATACGGACGTCCCCGCGAAAGTGGGTGACAGAAGATCTGTTAGACTGGCAATGCTTTGATCTGACAGGTTTACTTGTGGATTAATACACGCCTGTGTTGTTTCTGATACTGGCCACACCTCTAACCTCCAGGTGTTGCTATTGTGGTCATTTAACTTTCCTTATTTATAGTTGCTTCTCCCACAATGCTGTGCGGTTTATAGCTTCAGTGGTATCTGTGGTCTGCTGGTGTTTGGTTCTTGGCTGAGTTCCTGTTGCTGCCATAGATACCGGAAAGTTAAGCGTTTCCTTTCCCTTTTGCATTTTGTTTATCTGTGTGTTGTTTTTCCCCTGCCCTTTGTTGTAGGCCTAAAGAAAGATTTCTGGTCGTCCTTCCTTTCTGGAGGAACAGGTAGTCTCAGTCCTGTCACTATCGCCAGAGTCTTATAGGGTGAGTTAGGACTCTAGGTACTCCTGTGTATGAACTCACCTACCTTTGGGGTCTGTTCATACTGATAGCCAGTCAGGACTGTGACTAGGAGGTGTCCTTCTTTTTTTCCTTGCTTTCAGGCCTTCTTCCCTCTCCTTCTTTGTCCCGTGTGGTGTCTCCCTCCCACACACGGGCATGACAGCCGCTTTTTCTTTTCCTGGTTGCAGCAGTGGAATTTCGTTCACACAGGTCACCGCTGCAGCCAACCAATGGCCTCAGCAGTGATGTCCCATGTACTGCTGAGTGCAGTGATTGGCTGCACAGTGACCTGTGTGCACGGAACATCACTGACGCAACCAGGAAGATGATGTCAGCGCCAGGGGGGACCTGAGCACAGCACTGGAAGTGGCAGGGGAGAAAAGAGGGTAAGATCTCTTTCACACAGGCGTCCTGTTTTTGGCCCGGATTAGATGCGGGTGCGTCACGGGAAAATGCGCGATTTTTCAGTGCAAGTCCAAAACATTTTAATGCGTTTTGCACGCGCGTGAGAAAAATCTGGGCTGGAGGGGTTAAAAAAAAGAAAAAATTATTTAACTCACCTTTATCCACTTGATCGCGCAGCCCGGCTTCTCTTCTGTCTTCTTCTTTGAGGAATAGGACCTTTGATGACGTCACTGCGCTCATCACATGGTCCATAACATGATCTTTTTACCATGGTGATGGATCATGTGACGGACCATGTGATGAGCGTAGTGACGTCACCACAGGTCCTTTTCCTGTGCACAGCACAGATGAAGACAGAAGAGAAGCCGGGCTGCGCGAACAAGTGGATTAAGGGGAGTTAAATTATTTTATTTTTTTGTTAACCCCTCCAGCCCAGCTTTACTTTGCATTCTGTATTAAGAATGCTAATATTTTCCCTTATAACCATGTTATAAGGGAAAATAATAATGATCGGGTCCCTATCCTGATAGTCTCCTAACAACCATGCGTGAAAATCACTTCTACGGGGCTTGTGTTGTGTGAAAAACTTACAAAATAGAACATGCTGCGATTTTCACTCAATGCACAAGTGATGCGTGAAAATCACCGCTCATGTGCACAGCCCCATAGAAATCAATGGGTCTGGATTCAGTGCGGGTGCAATGCGTTCACCTCGCGCATTGCACCCGAGTGGAAATCTCGCCCGTGTGAAAGGGGTCTAAGTGTGTTGTTTTAGCATATTTTTTTTTTAAATTCTTTTTATTGAGCATAAAAATACACAAGTCATATAAAGTACACACAACGGTATGCACTATACAGACATCACAAACATAGTCCGTACATATCCAGTTGGTCAGTCATATCACCATAGACACCATGCAATATGCATAATTATGATTACAGACAGAGCGTTCAGATAAAGACAGAAGTTTACAGTAGTCTTGATGCATCAGCTAGAGCATTAGAAAGATCCTGTCTAGAATACATTGATTGCGGCGAGGAGCACCATCTTTCCCATACTTTATTAAATTTTGAGGTGCACCCCCTATTTTTATACACAATATTTTCATACGGAATAACAGCATTTACTAAATCCTTCCACTGATTCAATGTAGGGCTTCTCTCCCCCATCCACCGAATCGCTACAGCTTTCCGTGCTAAAAATAAAGTTTCCCTCAAAAATATTCTCTCAAATGTCCCCACACCTCCTCATCCAAAATCCCAAAGAGACATACTTTGGGACCCAAAGGTACAGGACGTCCCAAAATAATAGTCAAAAAGTCAGTGACCTTCGTCCAAAACCTTTGAACGTGTGAGCACGACCATATCAGATGCCAAAAATCAGCACCGTCCAAGTCACACCTATGACAGCGCGAATGAGGAAGTACTCCCATTTTGCATAGACGTAGAGGAGATAAATACCCCTGGTGTATTATACATAACTGTATGAACTTATTATTAATGGCCGGAGATACCAACACAGGGGATTCTAATAAATCTTCAATATCCTCATCTGCGAGGTCAGGTATCAAAGTTTGCCACCTTGGTATGATCTGCAATGGGGCTAGTTTACACTTAGCATTCAGCAGGTGAGTGTATAACCCTGAAATAAATCCTTTGGGGCCCTGAGATCGAATCACCCCTATCATAGGAAATTTAGCTATCTGGATCTGTGACGCACCAAAATGTGTCTGTAAAGCATGTCTTATCTGTAGGAACTTATGGAATGAACTCCTTGGTAAATCATGTTTACTACATAATGTGTCATAGGTACAAAAATTACCACCCTCATACACATCCCCCAACAGTTGCACATTGTGTGATTTCCAGAACTGAATTCCGGGAAGTGATGTCAAAGACGGGAACATGGGGTTATCCCAAAGAGGGACTTCTGGTATATTATCCGAATAGTTATGAAGGGATTTACATGCTTTCCACACCTGAACTCCTAGTCTATGGATTGGCAGTAGTTGTCTAGGAAATAGGCTCGGCTTCTCCAGAACAGGCCACAGTGACTTAATATTCAGAAACTCAGCTAAAAGGTACTCCGATCTGGGCGATTGGACATCTATATGTAACCAGGCTCTCAGATATCGTAGCTGACCTGCCAGATAATATAGATATAAATCCGGCAAAGACATACCCCCACATCCCCTCTGTCGGCACAACGTATCTACTGATAGTTTGTCTGTTAGACCCCCATAAAAAAGGTGCCATCATAGACTTGTACTGGAGAAAAACCTTTTTTGGAATAATAAATGGTGCATGCTCCATAACATACAAAGCTTGGGCAGAACCACCAACTTGATCAATTGATGCGGCCAGCCACTGACAGTGGCAGAGCACCCCAAACCCTAAACTTTTCCTTACAGAACTCCAGCAGAGGTTCAATATTGGAGACATGGAAGGATCTCGCATCCTTTGAGATAGTGATCCCCAAATACTTGAAGCTGGTCACTATAGGTAGATCACCATTAAGAATCTGTTCACACTCCATGTCATACAATGGGAAAAGAATAGACTTAGACCAGTTAATTAGGAGGCCTGAGAAGCGACTAAACCCGTCAATCAGCGCTACCGCTCTAGGGAGAGTGGTTTCGACATCAGACATGAAGAGTACCATGTCGTCTGCGTACAAGCCTACCCTGTCCTCCCCCCTACCCAGACTCACCCCCTTAAATACTGCATCCCCTCTAATGCGTATAGCCAGAGGTTCTATGGCCAATGCGAATAGCAGAGGGGAGAGTGGGCAGCCCTGCCGCGTGCCTCTACCTAGTTGAAAGCTACTGGAGGATAATCCATTCACTAAAATATTGGACTTCGGCTCTTTATATAATATGGAAATCCATTTAACGAAATTAGGGCCAAACCCAAATTGCTCCAAAGTGGTAAGAAGATATGGCCACTCAATAGAATCGAAGGCCTTGGCCGCATCAAGTGAGGCCATCGCCCACCTCTGGTGTTTAGCTAAACCTACCTGCGTGATCACCTGTACCCTTCGAATATTATCCGATGTGGATCTCCCAGGCATAAATCCCGACTGATCTGGATGAATCAACGGAGTAACCACTCCACTCAACCTTGATGCCAAAATCTTTGCTAAAATTTTATAATCCAGATTCAGCAGGGAGATCGGCCTGTAAGAGCCACATTCCACCGGATCTTTCCCGGGTTTCAACAAGATAACTATAGATGCCTCATAAAGGGAAGATGGCAACCGCCCCTGGCTAAAGGATTCAATGAACATGTGCAGCAGAGGTTGAGACATAGAAGCAGCATACTTGGAGTACACTTCCACAGGCAGTCCATCCGGGCCAGGGGACTTCCCTCTTGCAAGTGCTGATATAGCATCTGAGACCTCCTGAGCTGTTATCTGAGCTTCCAGTACATTTCTTGACTCCTGCGATAGTTTGGGGATTTCAATGTCTGCTAAGTAGTCTGTCACCTCGTCTATTGTATATTCTGCCCTCCTGGCATATAGCAGCTGGTAGTACTCTCTGAATCTGTTGACAATGGCATCAGGCTCAGTTAGTAAATCACCACCCGCACTCTTTATCCTAAGAATCGCTGGGGAGGCCTGACTCTGACGAATAATATGAGCTAACAATTTACTAGACTGGTTCCCCATTTCAAAGTAAAATTGCTTGGTAAAAAATAACCTACGCTGAGCCTTCTCCTTCAGAAGAGTCAAATATTGACTCCCTTTCATAAGCCATTTTGTTTGTTCTGATCTGTGGGATCATCAATATACTCCCTCTCCAGAGCAGAACAATCTAAGGCCATCTCTTCTTCTAACCTAGCCGAGGCTTTTTTCACAAAAGATATTGAGGACTTCAAACACCCTCTTAAATACGCTTTTAGTGTATCCCATTTCAGCAGGGAATCCACATTGTCATCATGTACCTCTGCAAATACTGCCAATTGATCAGGTATACGGTCATTGGATGAAAAGAGGGTGAGCCAAAAGGGGTGAATCTTCATTGAACGACCAACCCTTCTATGTCCGGACATAAGGGTCAAGAGTATTGGTGAATGGTCAGATACCCCTCTCACCGCAAACACAATCTGGTAGTCAGTTGAACACACTTCAGAATTCCCCATAATATAATCTATTCTCGACAGACTATTATGACTGGCAGAGTGACAAGAGTAAACGGTATCAGTAGGATGTTTAAGTCGCCACATGTCTATCCACCCAACCTCTGCCATCAATTTAGCCAAAGGAGAGTCATACCCATCATCACTGCTCGAAGGCCCCCCTGGGTGAAACCTATCCAAAATAGTAGACATAGTCATATTATAATCACCCATACATACCACCCTGGCCGAAGGATAAGAGACAGCAAAGCTAATAGCCTGATGGAGTATCTGCAGGGATGATGGGGGAGGTATATACACTCCTATCAATACATATAGAATACCTTGTATATGCGCCGCCACAAATACAAACCGACCAGCTGGGTCGACCTGTAGCTGTTCAAGTTCCCACCTTAATGACTTATGAATCATCAAGGACACCCCTCTGGACATATTCGTGTAACAGGAATGCTGTGCCCATTGCTGCCACGGTTTCCTCAACCGCCTGACCGTGTCCATTGTCAGATGGGTTTCCTGCAAACATAATATGTGCGGGTTAAATTTGCCTATCTCAGAAAACACCATAGCTCTTTTCCTAGTGCTCCCTAGACCTCTGATGTTCCACGACATTATTCTTATGTCCGCCATTCAAGCACGTATAACATAATGATTCGGATACAACACATATCCCCACAAATCCCATCCTCCCTATCAAGCATCCTAGCAATGGTGTGTCTTGGTGGACTTGTTGACGCATTATTAACATAGTACGGACCAATGAACAGATAAAAAACTACACAAAACAGTACCCAAAAACAGGGCTTGGAATACGTTGCATTCCGAACAGGCATTTATAAACCCTGTGATGATTAAATGAGTAAGGTCAAACACCCCCTGGCAACTCTTAAACGGGGAGTACTAATGGTATAACTTTACCAATCGCACTGATGTTGGTAGCTGCAACATGTACAGAAAACACATACCCCAACTTTCCCTCAGGTATATATAATATGCATATACGCGCAACCTAAATTCTACATATCAGTAATAAGAGCACGTCATCATTATTAACTTCTAGATCCCGTCGAGGCATCCCCACTCCATCTATCCACATGTGCACCCTTCATCAGGCACGGCGTGGACCTATACCGGAGGAGCATAAAACTCCAACAACTGGAGAAGGGAGGCCTCCCGTTACACCCAACAGGACCCTTCACTTTCAGCATCCCAACCTTTCCCATGAACTAGTAAACGAACCCACTGGGCGAACCATAAACACCACCCCCATACAGGTCACTACCCATGGCAACAAAGCATGTGTAAAGGGATATTTCAGCCCAGCATTACAGATATACAACCCATCGGTATTACGTCCTCCTCCCGTCACTGTAGCACATCACACATGTCCCATGGACAGAGTTATCTTTGTTCCCTGGCAGGACGGGGTCTGCTTTCAAGCCAAGCGACCACCTCGGTCGGTGAACCAAAGAAACGGCTCCTCTCTCCGTCGGTGATCCTCAGGCGGGCTGGGTATGCCATAGAGTATGGTATATCTAACTCCCGGAGACGCTTCTTCACTGCCACAAATGTGGCCCTGCGTTTCTGTAGCTCTGCGGAAAAATCCGGGAAGATCATGACCGTGGCATTTTCAAAGCAGATATTCTGTTTACGCCTTGCCAGTTGAAGAACGTGATCACGGTCATTAGAGTTCAGTAGTCGCGCCAGTAACGGGCGTGGAGGTGCCCCCGGCGGTGGTGCCTTGGCGGGAACTCTATGAGCTCTCTCCACAATAAACGCGCTGGAAAAAGCGGCGTCAGGAAAGGTGGACTTCAGCCATGATGTAACAAAAGCACCGGGGTCAGTACCTTCTGCTCTTTCTGGAAGTCCGACTATGCGCAGATTATTCCGGCGAGTGCGGTTCTCATAGTCATCGCATTTCTGCTGCCAAAATTCAACCTTTCTCTCCAGGTCTGAAATTTGCGCCGGTATCGGATCCACTCTGTCCTCCACCGCAGAGATTCTCTGCTCCGACTCCTTAATGCGCTCGCGCATGTTCTGCATATCGGCCCTCAACAGGCCTATGTCCACTTTCACCTCTTCCATCTTTCCGGACAGAGAGGACTGGCAGGAGGTGATGGCCAGCAATAGCTGTTCTGTCACTTGTTTAAGTGAGGGCTCACTCTGAGTCGCTTCCTCCGCTTCCACTAGCGATTCCCCAGAGGCCGATGATGCGCGTGACTGTGCTCCCGCTCCGCCGCCATCTTGATTATCCAGACGGGCAAACTCTTTGAGTTTTTCTGCGGCGGTCAGAGCCTTGTTTCGGGACATTTTCGGTGCACGGGATCTACCCGATCTCCTACCTCTCGGTGTGGAAATGTTGGCGTTCGGTAAGTTCAGGATAAACGGAAAGTTAGGGTATGAGGTCCGGAGCTACCGCTAACCACGTCTGCTCATGCCAGCTTCCGGCCACGCCCCCGTTGTTTTAGCATATTTACATAGCCTGCCGAAGGTTTTCTTGAACTTGGGCAACTGCTTAACAATATTATTGGAAACCTGTAATTATTATTATTTTTTCACAGTCCTTCATGCAGCTCTGCAATTGGAGGCAACCCATTCTAGGAAGTGTTGCTTGAAGCCATTAATAATACTTACCAGAGAACTGCTTTAAAAATAGGTAAATGTTGCTTGGAAAATCTCCATGATTGACAGTTACTCTAAAGAAATGCATTCCATGACTCTACAATGGTTTCCGTTCCTTATATTCCAGCATTATATATGTCAAAGATCTTGACATTTACTGTATATCTGGATGATGTTTTGTTTCCCCAAGATGCTAAAGGGAACCTGTCATGTCAAACAGTGTTTGAGCTGCAAGCACTAAATTAAAGAGCAGGAGAAGCTAAACAGGTTAAGCTATAGTTTGGTGTAAATTGTTTCAGTAGAGTTATGGCTAAAGGTTTTTGTGTTTTTTCCCAAAGTTTGATGTTTCAGGCTGGGTTCACACCTGAGCATTTTACAGCGCGTTCCTACTTGCTGTAAAACGCTCAACAAGGAGAAACCAATGCTTCCCTATCGGCATGGTTCTCACCTGGACGTTTTACAGCGCGTACGATCGCGCTGTAAAACGCCCGACGCCCCAAAAAGTACATGAGCTTCTTTGGGGCGTCTTGTCGCGCGTTCCTGTACATAGACTTTCGGGAACGCGCGACAATGGGCGTTCACTTGTCTCTGTATGCGCGATTGCAAACGCTGGTACAATCGCGCATACAGAGGTGTGAACCCAGCGTTAGTGTTTTTCAATCTTTTTGTCATATGTTTCTATGGTATACTGAAGTACAAGGTGGCCCACGAAAAAGTAGCCCACCACCAGCAATAGTATGAAAAGATGAACAAGCAAGTGGACTGTTTTTTTTTTTTTGTTTGGTTTTTTAATTACCCACAAGTCCCAAAAAATGCTGAAAATGGTCCCTGTTTATGTCTATACATCTTTGGGCACATTGGATTATGCTGGCTGATACTGCTTGCAGCTCTTCAACAGTAATTTCCCAGGAGGTCATCAGTATCTGATAGGTGGGGGTTCACCGGCGCTCACAGGAGCACCAGTGCCTTCTCAAACAGCTGATTGGCCCAAACCCCCATCAATAAGTCAGTATAAAACTCCCGGAAAACCCCTTTAACAGTCTAGAGTTAAATGGGTTGGCCACTTTTTGGTTTTTGTTGAAAAAGGTGTTTGCAAGACGATTATATGGCACTTACTAATATAGTGTTTGTTGAAATTCTGTAGAATTCTCTGTATTTCATAACATGTGCCCTCTTGTTTACAAAGAATTTTGTGTTGTCCACAAAAAGGTCCTCTCCATAAGATGGCTGCTGGTGGATGGTCATATGACCAGGCAAATCTGTAACATGTAATGTCTCCTCGAATACACTTCAAATACACTGCACCTGCCATTTACGTTCTGTTAGGAGTTTAGTGCAGATGCATAGGACATGGTCTATCTTTTTGTGGGGCTGTGGAATGGACATACAGATGCAGCCTTTGAGATTTATTGCACTGCCAGAAGATGCATCTAATTTATGACAAGGAGGAGGCTTCATCATAAACTATGTGCATCCCCGGCTGGTTGTGCGCCAGAGTGAAATTTGCACCTGAAAATAGGCGGAAATAATGTGGCGATCATCCTCTTTTCTACCCTATTTTCAGGAAGTGGCGAGGGCAGCACAGAAACAGCACTTGCAACAACATTTGTCGCAAGTGGCATTCAAAAAGTCACAAATACACGGTTTGCAACTTTTTCCTGTCATTTTTCTGGCGCAGACACATAGTAAATCTCCCCCTTAATCCCTTAGATGCCATGGTCAATTGCGACCACTCTAACCCTACTGACTCGCAGAATAAAGGTAATAATCCGTTTTACCATGCACTGAACCCCACAAAAACAAAACACGTAAAAAAAAGGCAAAATTTCATAAAATTAAATAGTTATGACTTTTAGAAGGCAGGCAGTAAATAAAAAAAAAAGGCAAAAATGGAAAATAGCTGCAGGGGGTTAAATGAATGAATAGCAAATTATACTAAATCTTTTCCCACAAAACTACTCGTATATACCAATCTGCTCAGCTCTAATAATATAATATACTGCTTGCGGATCAGATACCAGCTTAAACATGACAGGTTCCCTTTAAGATTGGCAAATATAGATTATTTCAAAGAAAATGTTTCATGGATTGTTTCTATTAAAAAGCCATTCACATTCATTCTGGTTGTAACGGCATGCTAAACTATTAGCATCTTGTAGATCAGGAGTAGGCAACCTTTTTGGACAGTGTGCCAATGTAAAAAAATATAATAAAAATATCAAAGCTGAAATGCAGAGCAATGCAGGAAGGACATATAACACAAACTGTATGTGATATAAAGAAAATAATCAGACTTACCATTTTTGCAAACAGATCTGTGGGTAATACCAGATGACTAAGGCCTCGTTCACACTTCAGTGTTTGGTCAGTGATTTCCATCAGTGATTTGTGAGCCAAAACCAGAAGTGGAGCCTCCATAGACATTAGGTAGAAGGGAAAGATCTGCTCCTGTTCTATGTTTAGAGCTGCACCTGGTTTTGGCTCACAAATCACTGATGGAAATCACTGACCAAACACTGAAGTGTGAACGAGGCCTAAGGGTGCCTTCAAACGTGGCAGATTTAGTGATAGAAAATTCCACAAATTAAAATTCACAGTGGCGTTTTTGCTTTCCGTTTGTAAGATCCGTTCTTACAAGCAGTCCAAAACGGATCAATTTGCATTCTGAATGGAAAAGGATCCGCTCAGAATGCAACAGTTTGCCTCCATTCTGTCTCCATTCCGCTTTGGAGACGGACACCAAAACGCTGCTTGCAGTGTGTCCGTCTGATGAAACTGAGCCAAATGGATCCGTCCTGACACACAATGTAAATCAATGGGGATGGATACGTTTTCACTGACACAATCTGACACAACAGAAAACGGATCCGTCCTCCATTGACTTTCAATGGTGTTCAAGACTGATCCGTCTTGGCTATGTTAAAGATAATACAAACTGATCCGTTCTGAACGGATGCAGACGGTTGTATTATCTGAACGGATCCGTCCATGACGGATCTGCACAAAACGTGAGTGTGAAAGTAGCCTAAATGGGGCAGCAAGCACTTGGATTTCTGCAAGCCCCATTTAGATAAATGGAACTGATTTTCAGACGTGGAACTGAGTTCACACTTCAGTTTTTTGGTCCGTTATTTCCATCAGTTATTGTGAGCCAAAACTAGGTGCGGGTCAAAACCACAGAACAGGTGTGAATCAGTACATCATACCTTCTCCATGTAAGAACAGAATACAAAGTGTAAAATGGTAGAATGGAGTGGTTGGATGATAATGTTTTTCTCAAACTATAGAATATCATTATCAAAGGAATATCATTATCATAGCTTAAAATGCTATAGTCTGCTGCAGTACATTCGATTCAATGTTTCAGATACATGACATCCATAAATGATCATTCATATACATGACAACATCAATACATTCATATTCATAAGGGAAGCTACACCTCTTGATATAGTAACTCTTGATTCGATGACCGTCCAGTAAATGCATACCTTCTATTTTCTCTTAGGGGTCATGTAACAATAACAAATTGGTCCTAAAACATTGAAACCTATTACAAACGTTGTCACTAGCACTTGCCCAAATTATGCACAATCATAAATATATGAACATCCTTTACTAGAATCGGTCAATTGAGTACATCAATCTATCACGGAACGCCACTACAAGTCTCTCCCTTTCCAATAGGTTAACATTACCACTTAGCTACACCTATTGAAAAGACATATCCTACAATTGACTACTTGACAGTTCTTTTTTCTACCAAGAACACAACACATTAGAATTTATATGCTAATAAACAAAGTTCTTTGAGGTAGGGAGATAAGATGGCTGACTAGGACAACATGCTCAACTCCTTGATAAGGCTACTTTCACACCTGCGTTACGTGCGGATCCGTCTGGTATCTGCACAGATGGATCCGCATCTATAATGCAAACGCTTGTATCCGTTCAAAACGGATCCGTCTGCATACCATGAACAAAAAAAAAGAATGCGTTTTGACTTAGATTGAAAGTCAATGGGAGGACAGATCCGTTTTCAGTTGCACCATATTGTGTCAGTAAAAACGGATCCGTCCCCATTGACTTACATTGTAAGTCAGGACGGATCCGTTTGGCTCAGTTTCGTCAGACGGACATCAAAACACTGCAAGCTGCGTTTTGGTGTCCGCCTCCAGAGCGGAATGGAGGCTAAACGGAGGCAAACTGATGCATTCTGAACGGATCCTTATCCATTCAGAATGCATTGAGGCTGAACTGATCTGTTTGGGGCCGCTTGTGAGAGCCTTGAAACAGATCTCACAGGCGGACCCAGAAACGGCAGTGTGAAAGTAGCCTAAGGCCCCATTAACTCAAGTTAAAGGGAACCTGTCACCAGGATTTTGTGTATAGAGCTGAGGGCATGGGTTGCTAGATGGCAGCTAGCACATCCACAATACCCAGTCCCCATAGCTCTGTGTGCTTTCATTATGGAAAAAAACCGATTTGATACATATGCAAATTAACCTGAGATGAGTCCTGTCCCTGAGATGAGTCACATACAGGACTCATCTCAGGTTAATTTGCATATGTATCAAATCGCCTTTTTTACACAATAAAAGCACACAGAGCTATGGGGACTGGGTATTGCGGATGTGCTAGCGGCGATCTAGCAACCCATGTCCTCAGCTCTATACCCACAATCCCGGTGACAGGTTCCCTTTAAGAATATGTGGTGAGGCATGTGCAGCAGTGCACCTGGCCTTTTTGCAGCCTGAGGTGAATATTGAAATCTGCCCCGCCCTCCCCCGACCCCAAATTCTCTACTTAACCCTTTTCCTTCCAGCTCTTCTGTTAAGGACATACTTGTTAAACATTACATACAGCACTACAAAACATACAGGGTAAGTGTGCATTCACAGGACCATATGTAACATCCATGTTGCATCTGTATTTTTTTTTTGCAGATCCGTTGTAACAATGCCTATCCTTGTCCACAAAACAGACAAGAATAGGACATGTTCTATCTTTTTTGCAGGGCTTTGGAACGGACATACGGATGCAGATAGCACACAGTGTGCTGTCCGGCATTTTTCCCCCCGGACCCATTGAAAGGGGGCCAAACAAAATGCGGATCAGATGAGGTTGTGTGAATGGTGCCTGATACAGCCTCACATACCTTTTACGCCAGCAAAGGAGGCAATATGGACAATCACAATATATTAGTAAATGCCTTGTATTAACTTTGTCTGGATGATATTATAATAATATTAATTCCATTTGCTGAAGTGAAACAACACCTTTAAGAAAGATTCTTAGTTTTAAACTCAGTTTTCTTTAATATTAGGAATATTCATTAATATACTGTATACTGATCAGCAGAATTATTTATTGGTAAATATGTGTGATCAACCTCACTTGTAAAAGTGACAATTCTGATAATATATATTATAGGGGTTTTCTGAGATTTAAATACTGATCAGTTAGTTATTTGAGAAGGCAGCAGCGCTCGCAGTAGCGCCGCTGCCTTCTCACAGCTTTGCCTAGGCCAAGTGACAACACGTTCATTTGTCACGTGGCCTAAGCACATTCAAAAAAGTGAAAGAGGCTGCGTGCGATACCAAGCACAGCCACTATACAATGTACGGTGCTGTGCTTGGTAAGCACAGGAGCACCAGTGCCTTCTAAAACAGCTGATTGGCGAGGTACCATGTGTTAAACCCCCACCGATCAGATACTTATGACGTATCCAGAGGACTTTAAAAAGAGTAATACTGCACATGTAAGACCTCTGCGACATTCAAACAGGGCAGTGGTCGGCAACCCGCGGCTCGCGAGCCACATGCGGCTCTTTTGATCCTTAGATGCGGCTCTTTGGTTCGGGCTGGCGGGTGGGCGGCCTTTCTTGCAAAATGTCAAGCTTTCAAAATGTCCGTCATGCGCCTCCTGCCCCGTCTGTCTGCTCCTTCCACTTTATGAATGAAGCAGGCATGCGGGGCAGGAGGCGCATGACGGAGGGTGAGATGTCACGCTGCGCACAGCAGCAGAAGGGCGGGCAGCGGCGGACTTTCAGCAGAACACCGGCCATGTGAGGAGTGGTGAAGAGGCCGCCGCTCAGGTCCAGGAGGAGCGAAATGTCCTGCAGCAGAAAGGTAGGAGCTGCCCCCGGTGTGTGCACCGGCCCCACCGCAAGTGTCCCTGCCTCCTCCCTTACCCCCCACTAATACATTACTTTACTTACTGGAGGGCACT
The DNA here is from genome assembly GCF_014858855.1 of Bufo gargarizans. Lineage (NCBI taxonomy): Eukaryota > Metazoa > Chordata > Amphibia > Anura > Bufonidae > Bufo > Bufo gargarizans. The sequence goes on along the minus strand of NC_058082.1, from coordinate 359,254,501 downwards.
TATGGGGGATATCTGTGGAGGGCACTTATGGGGGATATCTGTGGAGGGCACTTATGGGGGATATCTGTGGAGGGCACTTATGGGGGATATCTGTGGAGGGCACTTATGGGGGATATCTGTGGAGGGCACTTATGGGGGATATCTGTGGAGGGCACTTATATAGCATCTTATGCTATATATGTGTCATCCACAGATATCCCCCATAAGTGCGTCATCCACAGATATCCCCCATAAGTGCGTCATCCACAGATATCCCCCATAAGTGCGTCATCCACAGATATCCCCCATAAGTGCGTCATCCACAGATATCCCCCATAAGTGCGTCATCCACAGATATCCCCCATAAGTGCGTCATCCACAGATATCCCCCATAAGTGCGTCATCCACAGATATCCCCCATAAGTGCGTCATCCACAGATATCCCCCATAAGTGCGTCATCCACATTACATCCACATCTGCAGACAAGTTTAATAAAAGTAAAAAAATGATAAAGATAAAATGAAATAATAATCAAGATCCAAATAAAAGAAAGTACATATAAAAGTATGTAAAAACACACTCTGGGCTCATGCCCACGAATGTAAGGGCGCCGTGCCTGTGCTGCGGACCGCAAATAGCGGTCCGCAATGCACGGACACAGACCATGGGGCAGCTGCATGAGGATCGCGGACCCATTCACTTAAATGGGGTTCGCGATCCGCATCCGACTGCCCGCACCGCAAAAAAAGTAGCGCATGCTGAAGTGAATGGGTCCATGATGCGGGCTGCACACGGTCGTGTGCAGCCCGCATCATGGACCCATTCACTTCAATGGGTCCAGGATCCGGGATATGAGTGCTACAGTGTGCTTCCGTGGTGCTTCTGGCTGTGCCTCCGCACCGCAAAAAAGTAGTGCATGCGCTACTTTTTTGCGGGGCGTAGGCACAGCCAGAAGCACCATGGAAGCGCACTGTAGCACTCATATCCCGGATCCTGGACCCATTGAAGTGAATGGGTCCTTGATGCGGGCTGCACACGGCCAGTGCCCGTGTATTGCAGACCCGCCATATGCGGCCTGCAATATGGCAACGGCGGGCACACGGTCGTGTGCATGAGCCCTAATAGTCCTCACTGGTACTGTTGACGCAATATTTTAGGTTTTAAAAATGTGGCTCTCGAAATAAATTTCAATCGTGGTTTTGGCGATATTTGGCTCAGTTGAAAAAAAAGGTTGCCCACCACTGAAACAGGGGAACAGGAGATACCTAAATCTTGTTGCACAAAATTGTATCTCAACCTGTTTAGGTCATGCTGCGAGCAGACCGGATTGCATGTTCAATCTGACAAGTTCCCTTTAAATTTACACTTTCACATCAGCTTTGCATTACTTCCTGGACCAAAATGTGGACTGAAAGCGCTCACTATGTTCCTAGTTGAATGCCTTAGGGGCGTGGGTCACTCCTGAGGATGTGGTATCATTCTGCGAGTTCAAATCCTCTGTAAAAGTGTGGGATGGGACCTGGAATTCACCCAGAAAGCCCCAAGGGGCTCCATCATTTTCAAAAGTGTATTTTCCACTGGTTGAATATATAACTCTTCTGGGCATTTATGTGATAAACCTGTTCATGGTGAGAGTGCTTCGTTCCAGCTCACTACTGTGAAAACCCACATTTATGAAATACTTATTTCATCTCTCCACTTCTGTTTTTTTTTTTTCTAGAAATTGCAAGCTTCCTCTTCACTGCCATTTCCTAATACATTTAACATTGTATTCTCAGATGCCTGAGGACAATGAGTAGCGGCATGATTAGAAATTGAATAACAGACGCAGATCACTTCAGTACAGTGGAGCCAAAAGCTTTACATGAGAGGACACAGGTAAGTTAATGCTTTCACTGGCATCACTGCACCTTCCTAGATCTGACTGGGAAAGAATAGGATTATATGTGTAGTTGTCGTACTACAAATTATGACATAATACATTTATTCGTATAATATATTAATACATTATTATAATTTTACATGCTGGTGATAAAATGTATGAAATTTTATATATATATATATATATATATATATATATATATATATATATATACATACACACTTGTGTTCACAATAATAGCAGCCTGACATCACTAACCTGATCAATCACTGTTTTTGGTAGAAATGATATTTCTACATGGCAAATAATTTACTAGCAGGTGTAGTAGAGTAATAGAAACCCAACAGACCCAACAGTCATGACATGCATGCTGCTGATTATGTGTAATTGAATCACTAATTGAAAGGGGCATGTTCAAAATAATAGCAGTGTGGACTTAAATTAGTGAGGTCATTCATTATTTGAAAAACTGGTGGCAATTATTGGAGGAAGGCAGCAAATGTTGTACATACTGGTTACAATGCATTTCTCTCAGAAATTTTGAGGAAAATAGGTTGTTCCAGACATTGTTCAGAAGAATAGCTACCTTGATTAAAAAGTTGATTGGAGAGGGGAAAACATATAAAGAAGTGCAGAAAATGATAGGCTGCTCAGCTAAAATGATCGCAAATGCTTTAAAATAGCAATAAAAACCTGAAAGACGTGGAAGAAAGTGAAAAACTACCATTCAAATGGATAGAAGAATAGCCAAAATGGCAAGGACTCAGCCAACAATCAGGAAGATCAAAGAAGGTCTAAAGTTACCTGTGAGTACTGTTACAATTAGAAGGCGCCTATGTGAAGCCAAGCTATCTGCAAGGAAGTTCCCGCAAAGTCCCACTGTTGAAAAAAAGACATGTGCTGAAGAGGTTACAATTTGCCAAAGAGCACATTGACTGGCCTAAAGAGAAATGGTGCAACATTTTGTGGACTGATGAAAGTAAGATTGTTCTTTTTGGGTCTAGTGGCCGGAGACAGTTTGTCAGATGACCCTCAAACACTGAATTCAAGCCACAGTACACTGTGAAGACAGTGAAGCATGGTGGCGCAAGCATCATGATATGGGGATGTTTCTCATACTACAGTGTTGGGCCTATTTATCGCATACCAGGGATCATGGATCAGTTTGAATAGAGCAGAATACTTGAAGAGGTCATGCTGCCTTATGCTGAAGAGGAAATTCCCTTGAAATGGGTGTTCCAACAAGACAACGACCCCAAACACACCAGTAAACGTGCAACATATTGATTCCAGACCAACAAGATTGACGTTATGGAGTTGTCAGCTCAATTTCCGGATCTTAATCAAATAGAAAACTTGTGGGGTGACATCAAAAATTCAGTTTTTGAGGCAAAACCAAGAAATAGAGAAGAACTGTGGAATGTAGACCAATCATCCTAGGCTGGAATACCTGTTCACAGGTGCCAGAAGTTGGTTGACTCCATGCATCACAGATGTACAACAGTTCTCAGAAACAGTGGTTATACAAGTAAATATTAGTTAAGCGATTTAAAGGAAAGCAAAATCTTAACATTTTTCAGTTTATATAGTGAATGTTTGAGTTTGTAAAGAAGAATACAAACACTGCTATTCTTTTTGAACAGTCTAATATTCACTTTTCTTCCATTTTTTTTTAGAAGAACAACACAAATTTGATATATTTTTCTTCATGTTTTGATTTGGAATTGAATGTGTATTGTTCCCAATGCATTTGTGTGTATAGAAATGAAAGCTATTAGAATGATTTTGAGCTTTATTCACTATATATATATATATATATATATATATATATATATACAGTACAGACCAAAAGTTTGGACACACCTTCTCATTCAAAGAGTTTTCTTTATTTTCATGACAATGAAAATTGTAGATTCACACTGAAGGCATCAAAACTATGAATTAACACATGTGGAATTGTATACATAACAAAAATGTGTGAAACAACTGAAAATATGTCATATTCTAGGTTCTTCAACGTAGCCACCTTTTGCTTTGATTACTGCTTTGCACACTCTTGGCATTCTCTTGATGAGCTTCAAGAGGTAGTCACCTGAAATGGTTTTCACTTCATAGGTGTGCCCTGTCAGGTTTAATAAGTGGGATTTCTTGCCTTATAAATGGGGTTGGGACCATCAGTTGAGTTGTGGAGAAGTCAGGTGGATACACAGCTGATAGTCCTACTGAATAGACTGCTAGAATTTGTATTATGGCAAGAAAAAAGCAGCTAAGTAAAGAAAAACGAGTGGACATCATTACTTTAAGAAATGAAGGTCGGTCAGTCCGAAAAATTGGGAAAACTTAGAAAGTGTCCCCAAGTGCAGTCACAAAAAGCATCAAGCGCTACAAAGAAACTGGCTCAAATGCGGACCGCCCCAGGAAAGGAAGACCATAAGTCACCTCTGCTGCGGAGGATAAGTTCATCCGAGTCACCGGCCTCAGAAATCGCAGGTTAACAGCAGCTCAGATTAGAGACCAGGTCAATGCTACACAGAGTTCTAGCAGCAGACACATCTCTAGAACAACTGTTAAGAGGAGACTGTGTGAATCAGGCCTTCATGGTAGAATATCTGCCAGGAAACCACTGCTAAGGACAGGCAACAAGCAGAAGAGACTTGTTTGGGCTAAAGAACACAAGGAATGGGCATTAGACCAGTGGAAATCTGTGCTTTGGTCTGATGAGTCCAAATTTGAGATCTTTGGTTCCAACCACCGTGTCTTTTTGTGACGCAGAAAAGGTGAACGGATGGACTCTACATGCCTAGTTCCCACCGTGAAGCATGGAGGAGGAGGTGTGATGGTGTGGGGGTGCTTTGCTGGTGACACTGTTGGGGATTTATTCAAAATTGAAGGCATACTGAACCAGCATGGCTACCACAGCATCTTGCAGCGGCATGCTATTCCATCCAGTTTGCGTTTAGTTGGACCATCATTTATTTTTCAACAGGACAATGACCCCAAACACACCTCCAGGCTGTGTAAGGGCTATTTGACCATGAAGGAGAGTGATGGAGTGCTGCGCCAGATGACCTGGCCTCCACAGTCACCGGACCTGAACCCAATCGAGATGGTTTGGGGTGAGCTGAACCGCAGAGTGAAGGCAAAAGGGCCAACAAGTGCTAAGCATCTCTGGGAACTCCTTCAAGACTGTTGGAAGACTATTTCAAGTGACTACCTCTTGAAGCTCATCAAGAGAATGCCAAGAGTGTGCAAAGCAGTAATCAAAGCAAAAGGTGGCTACTTTGAAGAACCTAGAATATGACATATTTTCAGTTGTTTCACACTTTTTTGTTATGTATATAATTCTACATGTGTTAATTCATAGTTTTGATGCCTTCAGTGTGAATCTACAATTTTCATAGTCATAAAATAAAGAAAACTCTTTGAATGAGAAGGTGTGTCCAAACTTTTGGTCTGTACTGTGTATATATGTGTGTATATATGTGTGTGTATATATATATATATATATATATATATATATATATAGTGAATAAAGCTCAAAATCCTTCTAATAGCTTTTTATTTTTTTTTGCTTGCTATGATGTTTCTAGAATTTATTATAGCAATCTGAGACTGAGAGAAGTGAGTTTTCTTCAACTATTTACCCATCTAATTTTGTCTCTCCATATTACGCCATATAGGAGTTGTTCTACTATTACAAATAGAACTTCCCCTATATGTTGATAGATCTGCTTTTATACTACTTCTTGTCCTGGCTTTCATAGATAGTTACATAGTTAATACGGTTGAAAAAAGACAAACGTCCATCAAGTTCAACCAAGGGATAGGTGGGGACGCGAATCACAGAAGGAAGTGAGACTCAGATTTCTACTCGTTTTCATAAGCAGTTATATTTTTTACTTTTAAGAATTCAGTCTAAACTCTTTTTGAAACTGTCCACTGTTCCTGCTGTGACCACGTGCCTGAGGAAATCTATTACACAGATTCACAGTTCTTACAGTAAAGAAGCTTTGACTGCTTCTGGAGACTGAACTTTTTCTTCTTCAGTCGGAGGCAGTGTCCCCTTGTCTTTTGAGCACATTTTACATTGAACATTTAATATAGGAAAAATATAATTCTACCACAAAATAATCTTGTCTACATCCTGGGTGATCTTCTGAAATAAAGTAGTCTTTTGAAGATGTTCCACTGTGCCTTTTGTTACTTATCCACATGATCATATCAAAGTCTTCATCAGACCTACCCTGGCAGAGAGAACCTGCTATGAAGGGGCAAAAAATAGATTCTTCTAATCAACAGAAGGGCTCATATTTTCACAAGAATATGTTCTTAGGGTGCTATCACATAGGGCAGGGCTGGCCAACCTGTGGCTCTCCAGCTGTTGTAAAACTACAACTCCCACCATGCTTTGCTGTAGGCTGATACCTGTAGGCAGCCTGGGCATGCTGGGAGTTGTAGTTTCGCAACAGCTGGAGAGCCTCAGGTTGGCCAGCCCTGACATAGGGTGCTATCACACTTGTGTTAGCGGCTGCAGGAAAGGCTTGCACTTTACTTCAAATTGCTGTTCTGCATCTAGATTTGCTGTCGTTTTCAAGAATAGTAGTAAAGAAGTTGCAGCACACAGCTTTTCTTGTTGCTATTAAGGTTTAATTTCTTTGAAGAAAAAATGTGAAATTAAACCTTAATAGCAACAAGAAAAGCTGTGTGCTGCAACTTCTTTACTATTATATGTGACTGAATAAGTCCTTGCAGGCACCAGTGAACTATACAGGTGTGCGGTACTCCAAAACTCAACATTGTTTTCAAGAATAGGACATGTTTTTTGCAGGGCCACGGAACAGAAGTACAGATGCAGACAGCATATGGTGTGCTGTCTGTATCTTTTGCTGCCCCATTGAAATTAATGGGTCTGCATACAATCCACAAAATTGTGGAACCGATGCCAAAAGAAAAAAGATGGTTGTGTGAATAGGCCCTAAGGGTGTTGTCTGGCCAGGAGAAAGTATGTGGAAAACAACTTATGATGTTCTAAAATAGCAAAAAGAAGCCATACGCACCTTACTGAATTCCTAGTTAGGTCAATTACAAAGCTTCCCTGCTGGTCCCTACTTCCTGTCTGTAGCAGTTCTACTGGGGTCCCTATGCTGCCCTAGTGTCTGAAGCAGTCTTTCTTTTTATACTTTCAATAGTTTTTTCTTTACCAGTTAAAGGGGTTTTCTGAGATTTTGATACTGAAGACCTATCCTGAGGATAGGTCATCAGTATCTGATCGGTGGGGGTCTGACACCCAGGACACCACCAAGCAGCTGTTTAGAGAAGGCAATGGCGCTCCTGTCAGCGCTGCAGCCTTCTTGCAGCTTACCAAGCATAGTGGCATACATTGTATAGCGGCTGTGCTTGGTATTGCACTCAGCCCCATTCACTTCACTGCATTCACTATACAATGTACGCTGCTATACTTGGTAAGTGCAGAGAAGGCCGCGGTGCTCACAGGAGCACCGATGCCTTCTCAACCAGCTGATCGGCGGGGGTCCCGGGTATTGGGCCACCACAGATCAGATACTGATGACTAGAGATGAGCGAATTTCATATTTAGAAATTCGATCACACTTCTTTGGTGGTAAAAGGGGAATTGCGTTATGGATTCTGTTACCATAGACCATAACGCAATTCTATGACGCAATGCATAACGGAATGCCTTTAGAGGCATTCCGTTATTCATTCCGTCATAATAGAAGTTTATAGGCTGCAAAACGGATCCGTCCCATTTCCGTTATGCAGAGGACGGATCCTTTCTTACAGCCCATAGACTTCTATTATGATGGAATGAATAACGGAATGCCTCTAAAGGCATTCCATCATAGAATTGCATTATGGTCCGGGGTAACGGAATCCATAACGCAATTCACCTTTTACCACCAAATAAAGTGTGAACGAATTTCAAAATATGAAATTCGCTCATCTCTACTGATGACCTATCTAGAGGATAGATCATCAGTATCAAAATCTCAAAAAAACACCCATCCAAGTTACATGGCCAGGCCGCCCACATCTATTTCTGTAAACACATTTCTTTCTTTGTAGAGATAGCAGTTGCATGCAGATACAGAGACAGCCAGGCTCTCCAAAGAGTTGTCTTCCCTGCGCTTTATACACAGTGCTCAATAAGAGAAGTGCATCACAGTACAGATTAAGAAGCGGCAATGCTGCCTCCTGCCTCATGTGATTGTTGGGTGCCAAGCAACTGCGCAAGCTGCTTCTCTACAGTGCATATTAGGAGGATGGTGTCCCCGTGTAACTGAGGTTAACACGTCAGCCCCAATTACAGGTGAAAACCGCAATAAAACAGGATATTAAAATGCAACTTCTATATGTCTTTTATGACCTTGTGCGGAGCATGAACTGTAAAATTAAATAAATAAAGATAAAAATATGCCCATACTGCAGGCTTACAGCTATCCCCCAGAACCCTAAACTATATATTCGCTATATGAACAAAAACTAATGGAAAGGGGACATTTAAAAATTCATTTTTTAGTTACACGTTGTTCTATATTTTAAAAACTTTCAAAAAATAAAATAAAAATGCCATAAGATAAAAACCCATGTATCACAAAAAAAAAGACACAAAAATATTTAATTAACCAAACAAAAAGTTTGTACAAAAAAAACTAAAGTAACTTCAGTCATGAATAGAATAAAGGCTATGGACACCTATAGCAGTATATTTTTTCTTTACTAAAATCCATGCATTTAAGGCTACTTTCACACTAGCAAAAAACACTTCCGTTACTGATAACACAACCATCTGCATCCGTTATGAATCGGATCCAGTTGTATTATCTTTAACATAGCCAAGACGGATCCGTCATGGACTCCACTGAAAGTCAATGGGGGATGGATCTGTTTTCTATTGTGTCAGAGAAAACTGATCCATCCCCATTAACTTGCATTGTGGGTCATGACAGATCAGTCTTGCTCCGCATCCCGGAGCTGCGGTTTGCTCTCCGGTATGGGAACGCAACCAAACAGAACGGAATGCGTTTTGGAGAATTCCGTTCTGCTCAGTTACGTTTTGTCCCCATTGTTTGTCCCCCAAGTTTTGCGTTGTTTGGATTCTGTGCTTCCCAGTATATAGCAAACTGGAGAATGCTGTTCACAGTACAAAAATAAATAAATGTTAGAATGGCTCTGTCTCGGGTCCCTCTCTGTCCTCTCTTGAGTGATTACAAATGAACTTTGATTTAGCCAATCAGCTTAGAGGATCATTCAGCAGAGCAGAGAGATGGGCTTGAGATCAAGCACAACTGGAGGTTTGACAGATTTATCACAGAATGGACATTCTGCAGCTGCTATTTACTGTGAAAAATAGGAGTCACAGAAGCCTAATGAAGCAAAAATTCTTAAGAAAAGCCCATTCCCAAAAACATTTTCAGGTACAAATATATACATTTTAGTAAAACAACAACAACATACAATTATTGTCTGCAGTGGTCACATGACCGTTTCAAAGGGGAACAGGAAATAGAGACCGATGGGGGACATGGAAATTGTCAGAATTGAAGTGAAGGGGAATCAGTAAGGTGAGTATGACTTATTTTGTTATTTTACAATAAGCTGTTTTCAGAATACTTTTTCTGTCTGGACAACCCCTTTAACTGTAATAGAAATCAGTACAGATAGATGGGACATAAAATGTTCAACAATCAAATGTATCTGTATATATTGCTATTAATTATTTTAATATGTCTGCATACACCACAATAATCCTGTTAATAATCATTATTTATCCTCTATTTCTTTAAGGTACATACATAAGTTTCTTGAAGACGTCTTGGAATCTACATGTAGTGAACATGTCTCCACAAGCAAACATCAGTAGAGAGGACCCATGCATGGTGGATTCAGAATTCAGATACTCCCTCTTTACAGTGTCATATAGCATTATTTTTGTCATTGGATTCCTTGCAAACAGCTATGTCTTATGGGTTTTTGTTAAAGTTTATCCAGCTAAGAGGCTGAGCGAAATTAAAATATTCATGATAAATCTAACGGTTGCTGACCTTCTATTTTTGGTGACACTGCCTCTGTGGATTGTATATTACAACTATAGAGGGGACTGGATCATGCCGGAATTTCTCTGCAACGTGGCAGGTTGTTTCTTTTTTATCAACACATACTGCTCTGTCGCCTTTCTTGGAGTCATCAGTTACAACAGATTTCAGGCTGTTACAAGACCTGTAGAGACTGCCCAGTCTTCTGCCAGATGTAAAGCAATATGTATCTCAACATGTGTATGGGTAGTTGTGTTTTTTAGCTCGTTGTATTTTCTTATTTTTCCTGGTACCAACCAAGTGCAGGCCACTGGTCACAACTACACTAGATGCTTTGAAGGATACGATACTGACAACAGAGATCCCGTGGCAGCCATTCATTTTGTTTTAATTGCTGCCTTCTTTCTCGTTTTCCTCCTTATTTTAGTTTGCAATGTAGTGATTTTTAAGACTTTAGTCATCCAGTCAGTGCAAGCCAGGCAGAGTGCAGAAATGAAGCGCCGTGCTTTGAACATGGTTGCCACTGTTCTAGGTGTTTTTGTGATATGCTTTGTCCCACATCACATTGTTCATGGACCCTGGACCCTTACCGTCTTAAGGTTGTGGCATGAGAGAGACTGTGAATTTCGGCAAGCCTTGAATGATGCCCATCAAATCACTCTATGCATTATGAGCACCAACTGCATGCTTGACCCAATCATCTACTGCTTTCTTACCAAGAAATTCAGGAGGCACCTATCTGACCGAATCCAGAGCATGCGAGGAACTCGTAAGTTTTCCAGAAATACCACTGAAACAAACACAGATGTTACACTTCCTCTCAACGACAAGCAGACTGTAACATGTGATCTCTAGAATGATTACAATTTAGTAAAGGTTTCAAAAGAACTCATATATGTATGGTACAGACTACTGACTTACCTAAAAACTGTGGTGGCATTTGTTTTTAGTAGTCAAACAAGTGGGTCATTGTAGAATATGTATACTTAGAATTAATGAAACATGCTAAATATATTAACTGATTATGCTTGCTAAGAGTTTTTGGTTGTGTAGGTCATAACATTTCCAATATTCACTAGAAGGCTTATTCTTACTTTGATATGTTCTTTATTCTATTAAAGGAGTTTTCCAAGCTCCCCAGGATAGGTCATTAATATCAGAACGTTGAGGCTCTGACAGCTTGCACCCCCGTCGCTGTTCCCTGCAGCCCCTGGAACTAGCAGTTTGAAAGGAACAGGAAGCACGTCTTCCTTTTAAAGGGTAGCGGCTGTGCTAGATTTCTACAGCTCAGCTCCCATTCACTGCAATGGCAGATAGCCTACTGTAACCCAACTGAGCCACTACACTATGAACGGAGCCATGATTCCTGTTCCTTTCCGACTGCTAGTTCCAGTGCCAGAGGCTGCAGGGAACATCTGATCGGACTTCACCGACCTGATATTAATGAGCTATTCAAAAGATAGGTCATTAACATCAGGAGCCTGGAAATTCATTTAAATAATTAAATGTAGATCCTGATGTTTTTCCATACACTATATTTTTCTGTGTCTTCAGGAGGAAATAGGCCCCAAGTGATGGAAGAGGTCCAGAAAATCAGTATAGCTCCTATGGATACCTGAAGAAAGTGGTGGATTTGCTCTTTTCCTAAAATTGTGTTTAATTTATCAAGAAAACTGGGACTTTTTTCTAATCTTGTATGTGGGGAATCTACTACAAAATATTAATATTGTGTCAAGTTTTTTTAAACTAATTTTACTAAGGCAACTTTCACACTTGCGGTAGCCTTTTTACTACAATGGGGCAGGCCGGAGGTCCGGCTGCAGCATGGCAAGCATGCTGAATAGTGAATGGGGCCGGAGCGAACTTCTGGCAGCACGGAGAACTTGCAGTAGCACGGATCCGGCAGTCTGTTCCCCCGCCGGAACAGCCTTCAGGAAAAGGCTACCGCGAGTGTGAAAGTCCTTAGGCGAACATGAAATGAACTCTATAACTGATATTTCAAATGTTCAAGACTATTCTTTTCTGGATTGTTGCAAAATTAAGAGTCTTCATACCTGCAGTATTTAGTAGGCCATGGCTGCAGTTGTCCTACAGTAAAAAAAAAATCATGACTAGTGAACTGGAAAGCTGTCTTTTAAGGACCTCAGAGACTGCAGATTTACATGTATTTTCCAAGTGTATTTATTAATAAACATATCAAGTGTTATTTCCCTATATTATAATTATCTAGTTTTGTATTTTTGCTAAATGTTTTTACAATGGAAACACAAATAAAATGTGTGGCCTACCAAAGTAGTATTTTATCATATACTTATATGGACAAGGAAGAAGAAAAATAACAGTTTAAAGGGGTTCCAAGGAAGGTTTGTGACAGCATTCAATCTCAAAATGTGATGTGAAGCAATGTTTTCTTTAATCCAACATAACAGAGTGTCTAAGATTGGAAAAAAGATTTTTTTTTTCTGCTAGAATCCACCTCACTTACCTCTTTGGACGGTGTTTGGTATTGCAGCTCAGCCTCACTGGATTTTTTTTTTTGTCTGTTATGTGCTGTAGAAAATGAACAAAGTACCCAGATATTAGATGCATCTGAATGTGTTTGCTCCATTAATTTCAAGTATAAATAACCAAGGCATATCAGAAACTTTCTTGTATTAAAAGGGTTGTCTCACTATAGCAAATGGCATTTACCATGGAGAACAAATGAATACAAGGCACTTATTAATGTATTGTGATTGTCCATATTCTTTACTGACTGGATTCATTTTTCCATTAAATTATACACTGCTTGTATCCAGAGGTTATGACCACCATGTAATCGAGCAGCAGTGGCTGTGCTTGTATGCTAAAGGAAAAGGTACTGACCTCTCTGGTGGCTGGGACCACAGGGGTGCACATACAGTGCCTTCAAAAGTATTTTTACCACTTGAACTTTTCCACATTTTTTTCACGTTACACCTACAAACCTAAATTTATTTTATGTGATAGACCAACACAAAGTAACAAGTATGTGTGAAGTGAAAAGAAAATACATGGTTTTCAAAAATTTTATTAAATAAAAATCTGAAAAGTGTAGCGTGCAGTTGTATTCAGCTCCCTGTACTCTGATAGGTGACTTCAGAAGTTTCCTAATCAGTAAATAGAGTCCACCTGTGTGCAATTTATTCTTAGTATAACTGCAGCTGTTCTGTGAAGGCCTCAGCAGTTTGTTAGCGAACATTAGTGACCAAACAGCATCATGGAAACCAAGGAACACATCAGACAGGTCAGAGATAAAGTTGTAGAGAAGTGGGATTAGGTTATAAAAAAAATATTCCAAGATTCAACATCTCACGAAACAATGTTCAATCCATCACCTGAAAATGGAAGGAATATGGCACAACTGCAAACCTACAAAAACCTGGCCATCCACCTAAACTGACAGCCCAGGCAAGAAGAGCACTAATTACAGACGCATCCAAGAGGGCAATAGTCACTCTGGAGAGCTGCAGAGATCCACAGCTCAGGTGGGAGAATCTGTCCACAGGACAACTATTAGTCGTGTACTTCACAAATCTGGCCTTTATGGAAGCGTGGCAAGAAGAAAGCCATTTCCAATCCAGTCCAATTTGCCAAAAGCCATGTAGGGGACACAGCAAACAGGTGAAAGACGGTGTACTGGTCAGATGAGACCAAAGTTGAACTTTTTGGCTTAAATGCAAATCACTATGTGTGGTGGAAAAACTAGATTTTTGTACTTACCGTAAAATCTGTTTCTCTTCTGTTCATTGGGGGGGACACAGGCTTTACCATGGGTATTGCTGCTGCCACTAGGAGGCGGACACTAAGCACAAAAGTGTGAGCTCCTCCCTTCAGCTATACCATTCCTACAGGGACTAAGCTAAAACAGTTAGTGCAAAAGCAGTAGGAGAAGCAAGAAAAAACAGGAAAACCGATTAATGTACAAACCCAGAACCAAGTAGGCGACAAAGAGGCCTGTAGAAAGAACGAACAGGTGGGAGCTGTATCCCCCAATGAACGGAAGAGAAACAGATTTTTGGGTAAGTAAAAAAATCTAGTTTTCTCAACTGTATGATTGGGGGACACAGGCTGGACCATGGGATCTTACAGAGCAGTTGAAGGGTGGGTCATAAACAAAGAAACCCCCCGGCCAATCAGAGAACCGTCGTCTTCAAAACTCTATGCCCCATAGAAGCGTCAGAAGATGCAAAGGTGTGCACTCTGTAAAATTCAGAAAAGGTGTGCAACCAAGTAGCTGCCTTGCATGCCCAAGAGGCCCCTACAGCCTGAGCAGAATGAGCAGTAACCCGGAAGGGTGAAGCCCAGTCGCTTCCACAATGGCCAAACGAATCCATTGGGGAATGGAAGCTTTGGACACAGCCAACCCTCGTCTCGGCCCCTCTGGAATGATGAACAGGGAATTTGTTCGTCGGAAAGAGGAAGTCTGAGACACATACTGTAGATGCGAACGGCTCATATCAAATCCAGAGTGTGAAGCAACTGCTCACGAGGATGAGACGGGGCAGGACAAAAGGAAGGTAGAATAATCTCTTCATTGAGATGGAATGCCGACACAACCTTCGTAAGGAAGGACTGAACAGGGCGAAGGACTACTTTGTCTTGACGGAGGATCAGGAAGGGCGACTGACAGGAAAGAGCCATGAGTTCCGACACCCTATGGATGGAAATGATTGCCATTGGCTACCTTGTAGGTAAGAAAGCAAAGAGGCACATGCTGCAAAGGCTCAAACGGTGATGGCTGGAGAGCATTGAGCACCAGATTAAGGTCTCAAGGATTCATTGGAGGGCGGTAAAGGGGCGCTGCGTGCGCAACCTCCTGCAGAAAGGGCCAAATTGCAGAAAGCAAAGCCAAGTTCCGCTAAAATAGAATGGAAAGAGCCGAAACTTGCCCTTCGAGAGAACTGAGAGCCAGCCCTAAGTCCACGCACAACTGCAGAAAGACAAGAGCCGCGGCAACGAGAAACGAATGGGAGACAGCTGATGGGATTCGCAACAACTAAAGTAGGACTTCCAGGTTCCGTGATAGATCCGAGAGGATGACTGTTTCCTGACACGAATCATGGTTAGTACGGTGGCTTCAACGGCCATGCTGTTAAATGTGAAGACCTTAAATTTGGGTGGAAGATCGTCCCTGCGACAAGAGGTCATCCCAAAGGGGAAGACGCCAGGGTTCGTCTGTGAGGAGGGCAACTAGGGATGCGTGCCACGCTTGGTGTGGCCAATCCATGGCCATGAGAATGACGGGCAGACCTTCGGACCTGATTTTTCGGAGAAGATACCGAAGAAGTGGAAGAGGAAGGAACAAGTAAGGAAACGTGAACTGACTCCACGAAATCACAAGGGTGTCGTGCGCCAGGGCATCCTTGGACCGTACAACGAAGTTTGGAGAGCCACAAACTGGTAGTGAAAAGGACCCACTGCGAACCGGAGAAATTTTTGGTGACTGACGCAAATGGGGATAGGGAGGTAAGCGTCCTTGATATCTATCGAGAACAAGTACTCCCCCAGTTCCGTGGATGCAATGACCAATCTCAAGGACTCTATCCAGAGGTCAATGACGGGAAGGAATGTACCCTCCTTTTTGGATTGGAGTTGAACCTGTGAAAACGGACTTGCAAAGGAACTGGGACGATCACTCCCAGCCGCAGAAGGTTGAGAATAGCCTGAAAAAAGGAATGTGTGGCGGAGGGAGAGGTGAGGGGGGGACGAGTGAAAAAACACGGGGCTGAGGGGGGGGTCTGAACTCGAGCTTGTAAGGCTACTTTCACACTTGAGTTTTGGGCGGATCCGTCATGAACTCCATTGAAAGTCAATAGGAGACGGATCCGTTTTCTATTGTGCCAGATTGTGTCAGAGAAAACGGATCCAGCCCCCAATTGACTTACATTGTGTGCCAGGACGGATCCGTTTTGCTCAGTATCGTCAAGTGGACAGCAAAGCGCTGCAGGCAGTGTTTTGGTGTCCACCTCCAGAGCGGAATGGAGACTGATGGAGGCAAACTGATGCATTCTAAGCGGATCCTTTTCAATTCAGAATGCATTAGGGCAAAACTGATCAGTTTTGGACCGCTTGTGAGAGCCCATGACGGATCTCACAACCAGAAAGCCAAAACGCGAGTGTAAGAGTAGCCTAACCCTCGGAGATTACCTCTCTCTCACCCAGGCATCCGAGACATGAGCCAGCCAGTGGAACAGATGAAAGAAGCCTCCCACACGTTGGAGGGTGCTGAAAACCGCATGTAATGCAGAGGAGGTCTTGGAGGTATAAGACTTAGAGCCCCTTTTGGCGGGGACACCAGGAAGGGCGAATTTTGAAGGGAGGCTTGCACTTCTTATCCGGGATAGCCTTGTTGGCTGGCAGCTTAGGGCTGGAAAAACTTTGAAAGGGGCGAAAAAGAGGCCTACGCTTTTTTGACCTGTTGAAGTGCATTGTGTTCTGTGGTAAATGAGTGCTCTTACTACCTGTAACATCCGAGATGATCTCATCCAGGCGTTTGTCAAAAAGTCTGCTTCCAGTGAAGGAGAGGGCCGTCAAGGACTGTTTAGAAGCATTATCTGCCGCCCAGCAGGAGAGCCATAGGGTACAGCGAATAGCCACGAAGCATAAGTCTGGCTGTGTCTAGAGAGGCTTCACAAACGTAAGAACTGGCCTAGGAGAACTGCAGGGCAATAACAGAAAGTTCCTCCAAGTGATCCCCAGAGGAGAGGCCCTAACGTAGTTTGTTTGCCCACTCACCCATAGCTTTGCTTACCGTTGTAGAGGCAAAAACTGGACGCAGTGCTGTACCCACTGCTTCAAAGGATGACTTTGCAAAAGATTCTAATTTTGTATCCCTATGGTTGGAAAAAGAAACCCCATCCGCCAAAGTCAAGGTGGTATGTTTAGCCAGGCGTGATACTGGATGGTCAACCATAGGAGTGGACTACCAATTCTTTGTCAAACCCTCCAGAAAGGGGTATAAGACGTCTAGGTGTTTTGGCAAAGCACCCTTTAACACGGGTGAGTATTCCGCGCGGGTGCAATGCGTGAGGTGAACGCATTGCACCCGCACTGAATCTGGATCCATTCATTTCTATGGGGCTGTGCACACGAGCAGTGATTTTCACGCATCACTTTTGCGTTGCGTGAAAATCGCAGCATGCTCTATATTGTGCGTTTTCCACGCAACGCAGGCCCCATATGTAGACCCGATCATTATTATTTTCCCTTATTACATGGTTATAAGGGAAAATAATAGCATTCTGAATACAGAATGCATAGCACAATAGCGCTGGAGGGGTTAAAAAAATAATAATAATAATGTAACTCACCTTAATCTACTTGATCGCGCAGCCCGGCTTCTCTTCTGTCTTCTTCTTTGCTGTGTGCAGGAAAAGGACCTGTGGTGACGTCACTCTGGTCATCACATGATCCATCACAATGGTAAAAGATCATGTGACGGACCATGTGATGACCGGAGTGACAGCTAAGGCTGCCTGTAACCCAGCTAGAAAAAAGGAAAAGAGAAAAAAAGAAATAATCAAAAAAGATCAGCAGACCCGCAAAGCAGGGTGGTCTGCCTACTGTGGACACTAAGCTAAAACTGTTTTAGCTTAGTCCCTGTAGGAAGGGTATAGCTGAAGGGAGCAGTTCACATTTTTGTGCTTAGTGTCGGCCTCCTAGTGGCAGCAGCTATACCCAAGGTCAAGCCTGTGCCCCCCAATGATACGGATGAGAAACTAACACTGCACATCACCCTGAACACTCCATCTCCACGTGAAACATGGTCGTGGTTGCAGCATCATGCTGTGCTCATCTGGAGGCAGAAATTTTTGCAGATTCTTCTTTGCAAAATAGCTCAAGGTCAATCAGATTGTATAGAGAATGGGAGAATGTGTCTGAAAACAGCAATTTTTAAGTCTTGCCACAAATTCTTAATGGAATTAAAGTGTGGACTTTGACTGGGCCTTTCTAACACATGACTATGCTTTGATCTAAACTAGGGATGAGCGAATTTCATATTTTGAAATTCGTTTTTTGGTTCGTCTTGTGGTATTTACTGAATTGCATTATGGATATCACGGACCATGACGCAATTCCATGACAGAATGCATAACTGGAATCCCTTTAGAGGCATTCCTTTATTCATTCCATCATAATAGAAGTCTACGGCCTGCATAACTGATCCATTCGGTTTCCGTTATACTGGAGTCCTCTCCTGTATAACGGAAACCGGAAGTATCCGTTATGCAGGCCATAGACTTCTATTATGATGGAATGAATAACGGAATGCCGCATGGAATTGCGTTATGGTCCGTGGTAAAGGAATCTATAACGCAATTCAGTAAATACTACAACATGAAGTCAAAACGGATTTAAAAATATGAAATTCGCTCATCCCCAATCTAAACCATTTTATTGTAACTCTGGCTGTATGTTTAGGGTCGTTGTCCTACTGGAAAGGTGAACCTCTGCCCCCTCTGGTCTACTTCTTTGAATCAAAACATATTAGACGTCTCTGAGGATATCGAGACTGGGCCCGGGAATAATTTCCTCTGGTAGGCCCAAGGCACCTCAGTCCATCCCTTTGTGTGTACATCATATAGTGGACCCTCTATATGAGCCAAAGCAACTCGCCAAACGTTGCTCTCACCCTGGTATACAAGGCTCATTCATAAATGACTGCATCAATGAATAATATTATATTTTAGTAAATATCTACCCAGACACAGCTTCATCTTGTGATAACAAATGAACAATAGGGTTTAGGGTGGTGGCAAGCACAGCTTTTTATGACAATTTCTATGGCAGTTTCTGATTCAGCTTATTGAGCCAAAGCCAGAAGTGGGTCCAGCAGGAAGGAGATGTATTGCCTTTTCTTTTATCAGACTTTCACATACTACAGCTATTGAACAAAAAGGAAATATGTCTAAATGAGGAGTATTTAAAGGAGTTCTCCGGTATTAATCCATGAGCCACGTCTTGATTTGCAACTCATCCCCATTTGGGGAATGAACTGCAATACCAAACATACACCAAGGACAAGAGTAGGGGTAAACGATCGGGATCTGCGGTATCTCTGAAAGCAGCCATTGGGTCCTTATGTTTAGGCGTCCAGTGGGCGGCGGTCTCACTCAGATCCTGAAACTTACTTTTGTATGCACAGTGATACAGAGACAGCTGCCAATAACTGAATAGGACTGCCCACTGGACTCCAACACCCAGAATAAGCAGGGATTTTTTATTTTTTTTGTCCCAGTACTGTTTTCTGTATAGCTATAAAGGCCCCTATACAGCTTAGAGTATTATCAGCTGAACCTGTTTTTGGCAGGACCAGCTGACAATCTAATGTCATGGTCAAATAGGTCAGGCAAATTGAAGTTCAAAGCCCAAACCTTTTGTTCACCCAGGATATAAGCAAGGCCAGAGGGGTCTGGCAGTGGATTTCTCCTCTCTCCTCTCATGCTCAGGATACTTATTCAGTGGTATTACTGACAAAGCCTGTAAAATTATGCTTTGCCCCATGACCACTACTTTACTTTATTTAATATATTTCCAAGTCTGATACACATGAATGGATATTATATTTAGCAGTATGCTGAGGGCACAGCTGTGTCCTAGCATGTATATATCATATGCACTACTTACTATAGCCTTACCATGTTGAGCAAAGATGTTTTTTTATGATTAGAAAGCTAATATGTATTACTGGTTTATTCATAGGCACACTATATGATTATAATGACACCAGTAATATGTATTCGCTGTAGAGAAAACCACTACCCTTAATAATGATGAGGCTGTAGCATGGAGGTAAGTGGTCAGTAATGCATGTAGATGTCCCAGGTTTAAATCCTAGGAGAGACTTTTAGATTTGTTTCTTTAGTTATTTTTTTCTCCCTCATTTAACCCATAATAAAAGGCTATTGCCTTACTCTATTGAGAAGGGGTTCGCTATGCTTAGAAAGCTAATACATATTGCTAATTTTTCTTCACATGCACAATATATAACTATAAAGACACTAGTCTTTAAAAATCCTCCATTCTCAATGTAGTAAAGGTATAGCCTTTTATTATTGGTTAAATGAAGGAGAAAATAAATCTAGAATTCTCTTCTGGGATTTTAACCTTGGACATCTACATGCAAGGCTAATCACTTACCTCCATGCTACAGCCTTATCACATTGAGAAGAGTAGCTTTCTATACTCAGAAAGCTAATACATATTACTAGTGTTTTATAATCATGTACTGTATTTGTGAATAAACCAATACTATGTTTTAGCTTTCTAAACATAGACAACCTCTATTCTCAACATGGTAAGGCTATAGTAAATTGTGTATATGATATGTACAAGCTAGGACACAGCTCATCCCTCAGCATGCTGATGTATAGCCTTATCAATCAAGAGGATTGGGGGGGGTGCAGAGTACACAGGGTGTTACAAAGCAGTGCTCAAATGATTCAGCCCTGCTCGCCAGTGCTTCAATGTGCTCATTTGAATGTGTATAAAAGCGCTGATATTTCTGCAACTGTTTAACCCACAGAAAAAGGAAAGGTATTGTGTTAATCAGCATGACCAACCCTACCAGGCAGTATGCCTGGTTTAATAGGGTTTATTATGCTGACAGAGGCTCTTTAACGTTGTGTGTTAATTTGCTTAATGCTAGTTTCACACCAGCATTAAGTGCTCAGACTAGAGCTTGGCTGGACAAAAAATGCTGCACACAGTGGTTTTTGTCTGGCCGATTCCCATGATATTTGCCTGGCAGTGGCCAGAACTCCACAGCATCCCATTATAGTCATTGGGGGTCAGTGGGCATACAGTAAATTCAGGCTATGCTGGATTCAAAGAGCGCCAACAGGCTGTTCTTTGCTGGAACAGCCTGCCGGAGTGTTCTTAACACAAATTTCAAAGAGTGGTTAACTAAGTGAATTATATGGAGGCTAACGCCTATCAGTGTGAAAATCTGTTAACTCAACTACAAAATGGCATTCAAAAAAGAAAAAGAAAAAACTTTAACAAAAGTCACATTAAAATATTATAAAATGCCTCCGGGTTGCTCCTGTATCGCTCTCCCCTCCTGGAACCCCTGCACTCCTCTACAGCACCATTGGTCATGGCTGCATACCAGGTCAGTCCTGGGGGCTCACCCCCCTCTTCACAGGCCGCAGCACCAATAACCACCAGCCCTGACACTCCAGTGGACCTTGCTTCAAGACCCCCCAGGTAAGCCTCTCTGGCACAGTGGACACTCACCTATAATACCCATCGTGCCAAACGATTCAGGCATACACCAAGGTTCCCTTGTGACCAGCTGTCACCACATCTGGGTCTCCATCTCCAGGAACGATCCCTGGACCGCCATCAAGGGTCCTCCACAAGATCCACGCTCCATGTTTCTTCTCCTCCCACTGAGCAAGACCCCCTTCACCCCCCCTTCCCACTCCCCTGGTCCCTCCCTGGCGGCATCCCCACGCTGGTCCACTGGATTTTTATGGGATGATTCCTATCCACAGTCCTCTGGATCACCCTCTCATGAATCCAAGGTCATGACTGACCCTGCAGCTCAGCCCCTTCAGGGATTCTCTCTGCACCCCTCCTTAAGACTCCCACCCTCTGCAGACCTATTTGATGGCGATTCCAGACCGCCAACCATGGCAGATTTGCGCATTGTTATCTGCTCTCTACCTTCTAAAGCAGACCTGTCCCGCTTTGCCACCAACATCCTACAAGAATCCAAAAAGGAATTCTCCCAGGTCCGCTCTGAGCTAGCTGTGCTCGACACCAGAATTAATTCTGCTACACAAGACCATGCAACCTTGGCCGCCACTGGCTCTACAAGAAAAGACCCAAACCCACAATGAGCAACTTTATGCTCTACAACAACACCTGGGCGATATAGAAAACTGCAGTCGCCGTAACAACATACGGATCAGAGGTCTTCCAGAATCAATAACCACTGTGGTCCTAGTACCCACAATCGTGAGAATATTTAATGGAATCCTAGGAGGCCCACAAAACTCCCACATAAAGATTGACAGAGCGCATAGAGCTCTTAAGCCTCCTAACCCTGATGGTGCCAAGCCAAGAGATATCATTTGCAGAATCCACTTCTATGTCATTAAAGAGCAATTTCTAAACAAAGCTTGACAATCCTCCCCCATGTCTCATGAAGGGGCCTCCATTATGTTACTGCAGGAGCTTTCACGACACACTTTGTCACAAAGAGCTGCCTTACGTCCACTACTGGACCTCCTCAGGGACCGTGAAATTTAGGGATTGACCGATTATCGGTTTTACAGATATTATCGGCCAATATTAAGGATTTTGAACGTTATCGGTATCGGCATCTATTTTGCCAATATTCCGATAACGAATCAGGACCACGGATCGCGCTGCTGACAGCGCGATCTGTGTTCCCTGAGCAGCAAAGGAGAGAAGGAAGCAGTGTCTCCCTCCCCCCTGTGCTGCTGCTGCCACCAATGAGGCGGGAGCTGGCTGCAGAATCACATAGCCGGCTCCCGGCCTCTATGAGTGGGAGCTGCGATCTGCGATAGTTAATACCTCAGGTGCCACACCTGAGGGGTTAACTGCTGCGGATCGCAGCTAACGCGCCCCCCCCCCCCCAGTATTAATCATTGGTGGCGCAGTGCGCCCCCCCCAACTCCAGTATTAATCATTGGTGGTGCAGTGCGCCACCCAGTATTAATCATTGGTGGCAGTGGCCACAGGGTCCCCTCTCCCCTCTTCCTCAGTGGCAGTTCCGATCGGAGCCCCAGCAGTGTAATCCTGGGGCTTCGATCGGTTGCCATGGCAGCCAGGACGCTATTGAAGCCCTGGCTGCCATAGTCAGCTCCCTTGCTGCTGTGTGCACAAAGCACAGAGCAGAAGGGAGAGTGTGAGGTCCTATTCACCCTGATAGAGCTCTATCAGGGTGAATAGGACAAGGGTTCTAGTCCCTAAGGGGGCTAATAGTAAAAAACCAAACAAAAAAAACACACAAAAATATTAATTATAAATGAAAAAGAAAGATTTACAACAAAAAAAATACACGTTAACAATAAACATATTCATTTTCAGCAGATTTGTGTAGGAATTTTTTATTTTTTATGAAAATTCACAGAGTATCGGTATAAATTATCGGCTATCGGCCTGAATGTTCACAGATTATCGGTGTCAGCCCTAAAAAATCAATATCGGTCGATCCCTAGTGAAATTCCCTATCGTTGGGGTTACCCATTTGTTCTATTTACCGGCCACAAAGGTCATGTTGCTACTCTCCATCATCCCTCAGACTTGCAGCACTTTCTACAACAGCTGGACCTGCCACCAGTCGAGCTGGGTCCCTGGCCATCCATCTCACCACCAGCTCCAACAATGCGGAGACAGCCTCGCCCATCTCAGGCCACCAGCACTGAGTCTCCTGGACAGACAACCCCCCATGGGCAACAACAGCAACGATCAGCCGGTCCCCAATGAGGATCCCCATCCAACTCCGTCATCTGAAAGACTGCCTGCTGTACCTAACTGGGTCTGATGCCTTGTAGCCACTGCAGCTCTTCTCCTCTTTCCGCCTTGCACCTCTTTGCCTCCCTCTTAGCAGTTGGTGATAATAATTTGACAGTTTACTCTGACAGGGAATGTAGTAGGCCTGCTCTTCTCTGGCTGTTACTTCCCCCCAATAGTTTGAGACACTCCCCCGGGGCTCCAGACCCTGGTGACTGTCTCTACAGACCTTTGGTCACACTAGTCACCTGTCACAACTGAGGTTGGGGGAAACCCTCAGCCGTGCGATGTTAAACGTATGTGGAAGCTGCTTGGCCAGGACAACAGAATTAGGGAGCAGGTCACTTCCTACAGCGTCCCTAACTCTGACCCTGACTCCTAACTGTATGAGCTGACCCAGATGGTAGGAGGGCTCATACTCAGGAACCTCGGGTCCCTACTAGCCCTCAGCAGATCCCTGAGCTAGGAGCTGGGTAAGACAACCTGTTCCTCCTAGACACGGAGGAACAGGAGTCTAAACTGGCCAAACTGCAAGGAAGGGGAAACATAAACAGCCTATGGATATGGCAGGTGAGTGAAACCACTTCCACACCTACCTGCCACAGAAACACTGACTGGATCCCGTGCTCACATGCTGAATGTCCATAGCAAACATAAAAGGACACAACACACACACATAAACACATAGGAACCCAGATCCATAGCTGCAGTAAGATAAGACATCACAAGAACATAAAATAAACATCAGGCATAACTTTTATGACCATAAGGGTGGCCCTCACTGGCAGATGGTGTAAGACACCAGGAGGATGACTCCAGCATACAACAAGGCTGAAGTACCCCTCAGCTCCAGGTCTCATCAGAGGCTAAATAGGCCAAGTAGCCACACCCACACAGACACACACTGGAAAGGGAATTAACCCTTCCAAGACCAGACAGGGTAGTGAAGCCACTTAAAGGGAAAGTGCACACAAACAAAACCCTGTGCACACCAAACAGGGAAAGTGCACACATATAACACAGGTTGCCATAGGCAACCTCATGCATAGACAGTGAGCAGCCCAGCAACAAGCTCAGGCTGCTACAGTGCCAACAACACCATGAGAAGAGAGCCTAAGTAGTTCATCACTTCCATTGTCAGAAGGTACACTTATCTGTTTTCAAGAAAGACACTTCAAGGAGGGTGGTGTCCCTGGCACCCGCCATCGGCACTATACCACCTGGCACCTTGCAAATAACCAGATGAACAAAAGTAGTCGTCGTAGCGATCCATAAATCTTTGCCTCACCAGGTGCTGGGTTGTACTGCCGATCCTGGGGCCAGGTACCTGATCCTTTCGCTTCTGATTGGCGGCCGTGAATTTACATTTCTTAATGCCTACGCCCCCAATCAAAATCAGGTCTCCTTTATTCTGGACTTAGTTGATGTGGCGTTACCCCTCATTGACGGTACGGTCGTGTTGTGTGGCAATATTAATTTAATCCTGGACCCTACACTTGATAATTGAACTGGATTTGCTTCCCTTCCACTACTCGACACTTAAAAAAATTAAAAGAGCTCTACTCCAATTACAATTGTATGACTTATGGCGCCTTCAACATCTGGCGGACAAAGACTCCACTTTTTACATTGCCCCTCACTCCTCCTATAGCCGAATAGATTACATCTTACTTCAATAACCGGCCCTCTGATGGCTAGATTCCGCACAAATAGGCAATATTCTGTGGTCAGACCACTCCCCGGTATTCTGCTCCTTAAACCTCCCTTTCCTCGCCAAACGCAAGTGGACTTGGCGCCTGAATAAGTCTCTCCTTGATTCAGTATGTGCTGCTGACCTAGCCACCACCGTAACAAACTTTTTCTCTGATCACAGCGCAGATCCCACTCCTCTTCCAAATCAATGGGAAGCCTTGAAATGTGTCCTGCGTGGGATTCTAATTAAACATGGTTCTCTTCTCATGAAGGAGAAAGCACATTCCCTTAAACTTGTACTACAGAAAGTTGCCTACTTGGAGCTTGACCACAAGCGAGCACTATCCTTGACGACTCTTCGTGATCTCCATAATGCACGTTTAGACGCTAAGCGCCTCCTAGAGACGTCTTAGAAGCGTATGATCCAATTATGTCATAGTAAATTCTATGAATATGGAAACAAGAGTGGGCGTGCTGGAAAGAGCTCTCAGGGGACAACTGGCTGTCTCACACATTCCCGCTATTAAAACCGCTGCAGACTAGATGGTACCCACCACCACAGAAATTGCTTCTTGCTTTCACTCTTTCTACTCTGAGCTCTACAACCTAACCCACTCTTCCTCAGCGCAACCTGATTGTGCGCCTGGACCCCTGTTTCAGCCCCCTAGGTTATCAGAATTGGAGTCTGCTAGTCTGGAAGTGCCATTCACAGAACTCGAACTCCAAGTGGTCCTCAAGTCCCTACCAGGGCGGCAAGATTCCAGGCCCGGCCGGGTTAACTGCCAGGTTTTATAAATCCTTCTCGACTTCTTTCTCCCCTTTCTTGCTCCGGGTCTTTAATGTGGTGTGTCCTGGGCTTCCCTTCCCGGCACAGACCACTGAGGCTCATATTGCAGTCATCCCCAAGCCTGGTAAGGACCCACACTTATGTGCCAGTTACCGTCCCATCTCTCTCCTAAATGTTGATCTTAAAATATTTTCCAAATTACTGGCTAATAGACTGAATACCTTTTAACCCTCGATCATCCACCCTGACCTGGTTGGGTTCGTGCCGGAACGGGAGGCTCGTGATAACACCCTCAAAACATTGGACATCATCCATCATGCAAAAACAAATAATATCCCCCTCATGATCCTGTCCCTAGATGCTGAAAAGGCCTTCGACCGCATCTCCTGGCACTCTATCCATACTGTCCTTTCTCATATGGATATAGGTCCGGGATTTCTGTCAAAGATCTTCATCGGGCTGTTCTTGGAACTGCCTTCTCCTGGTGACCGCATTTGTTTCCAGGGCCCGTGCAAGGATTTTTGCCGCCCTAGGCAAGATAAAAATTGCCGCCCCCCCCCTCCCTTATCAGATGATCTGCCCATATCATGACATCACATATGTTCCACCCCTTTCTCAGCTTTTAAATTAAAAGAACTGCTATGTTTCCCTTAGGGTTAATCCAGCTTCTTGTAGCTGTCTCTTTTTGCGGAACGGAATTGCAGACCCATACATTTCTATGGGATTCGCAATTCCGATCCTGAAAAAAATTGAACATGTCCTATTCTTGACCGCAATAGCGGACAAGAATAGGCATATTCTCATAGTGCCCGCAAAATGCGGAACGCACATTGCTGCTGTCCGTGTTTTGTGGATCCGCAAAACACACATGGATGTGTGAATGGACCCTAAATGTGAGGTAAATTAGTCTCCAATGTAGTATTAATAACTAAACAATTACATAATAAACATATTGCATTGTCTACTTACCACCAGGACAATAAGATGATCTGGTCTCTGGCTGCAGTCTGGCTCTTGGTCTGGCTCTGGGGACTCCCTTGTCACTCTCTTCTCCCCCCCCTTGTCACTCTCATTCCAGCCCCCCACCCTTGTCACTCTCATTCCAGCCCCCCCACCCTTGTCACTCTCATTCCAGCCCCCCCTCCCCTGTCACTCTCATTCCAGCCCCCCTCCCTTGTCACTCTCATTCCAGCCCCCCTCCCTTGTCACTCTCATTCCAGCCCCCCTCCCTTGTCACTCTCATTCCAGCCCCCCTCCCTTGTAACTCATTTTACCCCCCGCTCCCTTGTCACTCTCATTCCAGCCCCCCCACCCTTGTCACTCTCATTCCAGCCCCCCCTGGAGATCACGAATACAAATGCGCAACTTTTGCGGATGACCTTCTGCTTTACCCAACATTTCCTTGCTATCTTTGCTCCGTGAGATCTCCCGCTTTGGTGACTGGACCAACTTCAAAATCGACACGACTACCCACCGCCTTGGTTTCTTCTCTTAAAACTTCCTTCCCCTTTCCCTGGCCACCAAATGGGATAACATACTGTACCTAGGTATAAAAATTGCCGCTAATTTGTCGCGACTCTATACACTAAACTTCAGCCCCCTTCTCCAGCAATTCCAGAGGGACTTGGAGGCCTGGCGTCGACGTATTTCTCCTGGTTTAGTAGAATTAGTACACTGAAGATGACCTTGTTGCCAAATGTACTCTATCTCCTGCAAACCATCCCCGTCCGTATCCCGGCTGTATTCTGGTCCCAAATACGCCAATGCTTCATGCAATTTGTATGGTCACCTGGTAGACCACGGATTAATTTGGTATCACTGACCGGACCTAAAGAGGCGGGAATTTGTATGGGTACATATAGCACACGACTCCTCTCCCTGCGCCTTAACAGTACTCTCGTAGGTTAATAGGCACTTCTTGCTCTACCTCCTCTAAGCTCTCTTTCACAGCCTATCACACCTTTGCGATAATAGCGTCCATAAATTGTCACACCTCTCTAATTGATCATATAGGTCCCATGGTCCCAATTACTGACCATCAGCGCTTCCCTCCAGGGCTTCATCCCTTCCTCGAGGGCACGAAAACCCGCCCACTTCGATTCTGTCATGTCCTTTCGGGATCCTCCCTGAAGCCCTTATCTCAACTGCTAGAGACCTCCCCCCCTTTACCGCGTAATTCTTTTAGGTACTTGCAACTACAGCACTTCTACTCTTCTCTGAGTAAGACCCACACATTACATCGAAATTTCACAGTATTTGAACAAATGCGCATAGCCCCCTCAGCAGTATTTCGGAACATATCAACTATATATAAGCTACTACTAAACCAACGTTACTCACATCTCCACCCCTTTTGTCAGGCCTGGGAGCAAGATATAGGTGCACAGTTCACTTTACCCCAGTAGAATAAGAGTTTTCCCTTGTCCCATAAAGCGCTGATCTCTACTAAGGCCCAGGAAACAAGTTATAAAATTCTATCCAGGTGGTACAAGGTGCCCGCGCTTCTCCATAAGTGGTTTCCTACAGTGTCATATAGCTGTTGGAGATGTCACATAGAAGAGGGAAACTATGATCCATATCTGGTGGCAATGTACTGTCCTATGCCCCTTTTGGAACTTTGTGCACAAAACCATTGTAGAGGTGACAGGCATTCCTGTACAAAACTCTCCTGAAACTCTTCTACTATTTGTACTCGAACGAAACATTCCTGCCTACAAGAACTCGTGGTGCGGGAGTGCGGGCCGCCGGAGATAAATTTCCTGGCGGCCCCTGCACTCAGGAGAAGGGAGCGGACCCCCCCATTGAAGAGACCCCTTCCGGACACCCCCCATATAGGAGAGCGCGATCGGCGCTCAGGACAGAGCGCCCCCACCCGGCTGAGGTCCCTTACTGGCCCCCCTGAAGGAGAGCGTAACCGGCGCTCTGAGGGGAGAAGAGCCGTGCCGCCCCCCACCTGGAGACCACCCCTGGATGAACGAATATTTGTATGTGAGTGTATTGTATAGTTAGTTTGTGGGTGGAATTTGGGAACTGTGTAGTGTAGTTTAGTACTGTATATTTAGTGCTGTATTGTTAGTGTATTGCGTGCGTAGTGTATTGTTGGTAATAAATACTGTGTTACTTGTAGCTATCTGTGTAATGTGTAGTTATTGGCGATAGTTAGTTCAGTAAGGCGCATGCAGCTAGTGTAGTGATTAGCGTAAAGTAATATTGAAAGTATTGTGTTATTGTTATATAAAGGTATAAATAGGCGGAGTCATCAATAGACGGCTCCTCCTATTTACGAATATTAATTACTGATATTTGCATAAATATTGGTGACTAATATCCCCCCTTTACAATGCCCTAATAGCTGATAGCTATCCAGGCATCGTGGGAGTTGTAGTTTTGCAACAGCTGGAGGGCCACAGTTTGGACATGCCTCATCTATGGTGAGAGATCCAACAGAGGGCTTTGTGTGTAAGGTCGAGTGGTTATAGTTTAACACCGCAGCAGGCAGATATTGCCATCAGTATCTAAACAGGGGGTTTGTTATGTCTGTGATTAGTTTGGTTGTGCCCTAACTGTTGCATTGTTAAAAACTGTTCCAGAACATATTTTTCTCTCTCTCCCTCTTTTTCCCGCTCTTTTTCCCTCTCTCTTTCCCTATCTTTTTCCCTCTCTTTTTTTTCTCTCTCTCTCCCTTTCTCTTCTCTGTAGATTTGGTTGGGAGACCTTTCTTTAGTTGCTGGGGGTCTTGTGATATTGTGTGGGAACTACTGTCTGAATTCAAGGGTTGCTGCTGAGCGAGAGGTTTTTGATCAGTCACTGCAAAAAGGACTTGTAGGTTCAGAGTGGACCATTCCCAAAGAAGGGACCTTTGATGTCTGGATTTGGGAAAAGTTTGTCCGTGAATTCCCCACTAGATTCCAAAGCCATGGTTCCCTCCAGAAGGCAGAACTGTGGCAGGCACGAATCCATCGAGCTCCAGCAACAGGGCATTCAAAAGTCCCAGACAGTGCGAACTAACACTGTCATGTACTCCCGTCCAACTAAAACTACAGAGTCCAATAAAACCAGGGATGAGACCGAGCTGCAGGCAGGCTTAAACCTACTGGCTACTCAGGCCATTACAGCAGCCTCAGCCACTCTGTCTCCATCTCCACCGCCAACTCTAAGACCTAATTTAAATGACTTGGTAATCTGAAGTTAGATTGGGGTGGGCAAATTAGCATTTCAATGACTGGGTGGGTAGAAATTCTCCTGCCAGTTTTTACGGTTTCAGGTGAACCCTCCAAGACATTGATGTGTTAATTCAGTCCTATACAATGTGTTCCTAAGGTTTTAGTTTTTTTTGTATTTGAGTTTCGGTTTGATTAAGCTAAAATTTACTTTTTACTAACTCTCGATGTATATAGCAAGACTTCCTGTAACTGAAGTTTTCTACGTAGTTTTGTTTTTTTTTGCTCTCCTTTTTACATTTTTTTTTTTACTAATCCATATTTTTTTTTTTACTGACAGGGTTGCCTTTCTCTCTCTCTCTCATCCCTCCCTCATCTCTCTATCTAACCTTGAGACGATGCACCATGTTGAATCCAGCATCTCTTCGTCCTGGTTTTAAGGACGATGAGAAGGGGGCAAAGTGGTGCAGAAAACAACAATCTTCAAACTTTTTACTAACCATTTTAACTTCTCAAATGTCAATAAATTTTCTAACCTAGTAGGGAATTACGTTGAGAACCTTCACAACTGCCTTTTCTTTGACAGTACTTAGGTCTGATTTTTGCAAAGAATGTAAAAATCACGGCTGATCCATGGCCTGAATGTTCCACTGTAACCCTTTATTTCATCAGGGATGCACCCAGGCAGCCCCACGGGTTATCACCCGATGTCCACCACCGGGTTCGGGAGTCTCTCCCGGACCCAGACTCAATAACCAGTGTTTATTCTAGTCAACCAGGTGATTGGGTCGTGCTAAAGAAACTTCAGCTCCAGGGACTGGAGGCGAGATATACCGGGCCGTACCAGGTTCTACTTACAACGCCACCCTCCCTCAAGGTCGAGGAACGTGACGGGTGCATCCACGCCAGCCATTGCAAGAAGCTACTGGACCACAAAGCGCAATGATCAGGTACCTCATATTCCTTTATTCTTTCTGTCTAATGCACTTTGGAAAATGTTATGAGGAGTCACATCCAAATTTTTTATTCAGAATGCATTTGCAGCTAGCAAAGACGGCAAATAGAACCAACTGCTGGGTGTGCTCCAAATTACCTCCGGGTCAGAGCCTCCCAGCCATGGCGGCAGTTCATGCCCTTTATGACATCAGGGTGGGCATGAGAAAAATCAACCCTTTAGGTAAATCTGTGGAGCGTCACCTATCTATAGAGTTTAACCATACATTCTTAGATGGTAACGTCACTTATGGTCTTGATGTCAGCCCTGAGACTTGTAGTAGGTTTAGTAGACCCGTGTGGGTATCCGGTCAATTAGGGCGACCCCAGATTTGTTTTATGGTTCAATAAGATTTTATTATCTTTTATGTTCATAAAGAAACATCACAAATTGCAGCATAGAAACCGCACATACAATTCATGCAATCGTAAACAGCAGTATAGTGTCAAGGACATGGTATAAACATATAACTGTATTGCAAACAGCAAACTGTCATATAGTCAGAGGAATCAAAACCCAAGAGGGCTTAATAAGGCCTCAAACATGTGTAATATAGGAAAACCAATTCTAGACAAACAGAGAAAGGGGGAGACAAGACGACACACACGAGGAGGGGAGGGGAGACAATCATAGGACAAAGCCAGTGAATAGTTGGGCCCTCTTATGGAGGGGAATCAGGGAGAACCCCAGAAGCCACCCAAACCGAGAACGAGGGAGCGGCTCTAAACCTGGACCATGGCTCCCAACCCCTGAGAAATGCCGGAATCATGTTATGGTCAGAGGCACACATCTCTTCCCTGTGACAGATTTGTTTTAATATCAGCTCTGGATTTGGAGCTAAGTCCATGGGTCGGACCGAATGCCCATCTGGGATCACTGTCCAGATCGACCATAGAATCCCTGACCATAACAACCTAACCACCAGACACGACTATATCTGCTGGGGGGGAGGGTGTGACATTAAGGACGTTGCAGCAATCCCTTTATCCATCCAGCTGTTACTCAACTCCTGTAACCGGAACCCTAATGACCTTTGTGTCTCTCTAACTGGGCCCTATTACTTCTTGTGTGGGCAGGCTGCTTACAGAGTCATTCCCACAAATGCTAGAGGGTCATGCTCCTTAGTCAGGTTAGTTCCCGCCTCCTACATTGCTGATGGTCACAAGGATCTGATGGTGCAGAGGAGGGTGAGTATGGGAAGAAGGACTAGGAGGGAGCTGTTCTCTGCAGGGGACCGTGCTTGGGCATGGTTTCCGTCATGGACCGGATGGGGTATAGAACTTATGAAGCGGCTGAACAAATTTTCTACCATAGTGCATGAGATGTTCAATGAGACAATCAAAGCCATGAGAGAAGTCTCCTCCAAACAGCGACAGTTAAAAACTCTTCTCCTCCAGGAGAAGATGGCTCTCGACTATCTTTTAGCTGAAAAGGGTTTCTGTTAATTCATCAGGGAGGATTGCTGCACCTGGGTGGAAGATACTGGTGACAAGGTTCAGGCCCATCTAGATAGAGTTAAGGCGTTACAGGGGAAAGCACGTGTGATTGCAGATGAAGGTTGGAACCCCTTTAAAGGGTTTCGGTGATATGTTGTTTTCTATAGGATCATGGCTCAAGGAAATAGGAGTGTATGTCCTGTTACTGCTGTGCTTTTTATTTCTTTTCTATGTGGCGGTGAGAATGACCTGCTGCTTGATGAATCGAGTCGCGAGGAGCCGTTCAGAGGACCATGTTATGATCGCAGAGAACCATCGCCCGGAGCAACCGGATTCTTACTCTAGGAGGACCGACCCAAGAAGAACCACTGCATTTTAAGGAACCTTTTGAAGGCATTTCCTTATTAGAGACACTTTAGAGACTTTTCACTGTCACCACCCTTGCCGGACGTCGCGGTCAAGCAACCGAAGAGGCCCAAGAATACAAGGCCAGGTTCTTATTGTTAGTTTATCTGTAGTGTAGCATGTTCCCCTTTACATGTTTATTCCCTTTAGAGGTCTGGTTTGAGTGATTGTAGTGCTAGGGAGCCGCTGAAATAACGACATATGGCGAAAAAGGGGGGAACTGTTGTGGAAAAATTATTGTTCGCCGTATGATCGCCATCTATCCTATGGAGACGTGCAGATTCGTTTGCGTTCGCATCGCGCAGAAACTTTTGCTGATTTGTGCCCGGCCTGGTATTACTGCAGGTTACCAGTGTCATGGCGCCAGCTGAGGCGGGAGGGATGGGGACCGTCGAACAAAGGTTTCTTCATCTGCGAGGATAAGCGCGGCAACAAAAAGGGCATGCATAAGTGTGCAAACGCTTTGCCAGCCAATCACTTCATACCATAACCTGTCTCCCCATTGGTAATTATTGTAAGACCGCCTTCCAGCCAATCACCTGTCTCCCCATTGGTCATGATTGTAAGACCGCCTTCCAGCCAATCACCTGTCTCCCCATTGGTCATGATTGTAAGACCGCCTTCCATCTTCTGGTATAAATAAACCTCGCCTAGCTGTTGGAAGCAGGCACATTATTGGATCCTACTTGAGAACGTCTCTATTTGGGAGGAATTGCGCACACATCAACGCACACTACACCAGGGATTTCCCGATTGTACTTCTGGCGGTCGTTTTCAGTTGTGAGAACGAGACAAAGGAGCAAACGGCGATATCACTATCCAGATTCCTATAACATGTCCCATCATCTAGGATTCCAATTTGCGCCATTTGAGCCTCCTAATAAATGTATGTCTTTTACCCATCCAAATGGGTTATATTTACAGTCAGGGACATAGGATAAGCCCTTTGACAACACCTTAATTTCTGTGAGTGATCGCTTGGACAGATTAAAATTCTGCAACGCATCTGTCAAAGCCAAATGTCTTATGTCTCCTTTCTGTTCCTCAATTGGTATTCTGATAGTGGCTGAACTGACCCTAAAAAAAACCCCTCTATGTCCTTGTTATGATCTACCACGGCCCCGATAACTATCCTGTTTACGGCCTTTTCCCCATTTCTTCTCTCTAACACGCACACTTGTGCCTGTATTAGTGTCGGGGTCGGTTTCGCATTCAGAGGAGGACTGATCTGTTTCACTTTCAGGATTTGTTTTAATTCTAGTTCTCATGAAGTCAAAGATCTTGCCCTCTCTGAAGTCTTTAGTATCCCTAATGAACTGATAGTGCTTCCTTTCCTTCAAGAAGCTGGTGAATCTTTCCACCGCTTATTGTAGTGCAGCCTCTTTTATTTCAAAATCAGAGGAATAAAAAAACTTTTTTGCTGTCTCCACACACTCCTGTAATTCTGAGGTGTTTCTTGATAACATTTCCCTCTCTTCCTCTAACACGATTTTCATTAGTCCCAGAGATGACTTGTTTCCTTTTCCCACTTTTTAATAAACTCATCAGATCTCACTCTTGCCGCTGCCATCACTTATATGCAAAAACTAAAAAGAATGGTTAACTAAGAGAATTATCTGGATGTTAACACCTATCAGTGTATAAATCTGTTAACTCAACTACTAAATGGCGCTCAAAAAAGATATATATTTTTTTAATTGAAGTCACATTAAGGAGGACCTTTCATCTGTTTTACTTATAGGAGCTAAATACCTGTACTTGCGGGGTACCCCCCGCTGATGCTGCCACCCAGTTTTTTTTAAACATCGCTCCTACGCCTCGCTCCATCCGATGTGATTGGACCACGGCACAGCCAGGGAGAAAGAGATGCCCATTCAGAAACCCTGGCGCCTCCTCCCTGTTCCGATGCTCAATATTTAGTATATTGAGCATCGGAATATACTGAGCGCGGGATTTGGGATATCACCGGCGAGAAGAGGATCTGGGTGTTTGCAGCAGAGCGCGCCGCTGAGGAGGGGGGTGTTGAGCACTTAGTCGCGCCTCTAGGAGGTGATTTAGATGAACTTGGAGGCGTTATTAGTTTTCAAACTTAGGCGGGCACGGTACTTCAGAGGGGCGTTCCTGGGCACCATGGAGAAAGAATAACGCCCCTCTGGGCTCCTTACAGCATCATTTGCATATCAGAAGAATCGATTTTTTGAAGAAATGACAAGACTCACAATAAAAAGAACAAGACAGATGGAAAAAAGGTACTTTATTAAATATGGATTCATGGAAAAAAATTGACGGATTCCCTTTAAAATAAGGTTGCTAGGCATGGTCCGTCTATCTGTTGATAGACGGAGCACGCAGCGTGCAGGCTCATATTATTGACAGCCAGGGACTGTAAGTAAATGATTAAAGCCAGGTCCTCCCCAGCAGCTGATAATAGTGCCTGGGCTGTGTGCACTTGTCCCTGTCCCTGCGCTTGGCAGACGCTCCCTCACTCAGCAGAGCTGGAGAATGCAGAGTTGGAGCAGCGCAGACCAGGGAAGGGAGATCTGCCATCTGCCCAGTGTATAAATGAAAGCACAAAGGTAAAAAGTTCCGTAGGCAGCGCTCACCTGGTCAGTCTTGTGATGGAAGTGCAGCACGCCAGACCTGCATGGTATAGCGACAGTGAGGTCACGGTATGGGCAATCGAGGGTTACTCACTTTTTGGAGGACCCTGGGCAGGCATGCAGCAGTGAATGAGAGGCAGACATTAGTTCCTCTGGGGCACACTCTGGGTGTAGAGACCTGGCCTGATGTTGGGTGAGGTGCCCTGGTTCTTGCAGGTGTTTAGAGTGCCTGAGGCAAGGTCCCTTTAAGGATCGTGACGCCAGTGCCTGTAACGGTGGCACACCGGTTGGTAGGGATAGTAATTGAGGTACACAGAATGTATGGTGAACCAAACGTTGCTTTACTTGAAAACAGTCCAACTTTGTTCAATCAATTACAATGATGAATGATGATGCAGTCCCTTGAACACAATATGTCCCAAGCAGGCTTACTTCACAATGATGGCAGGTATTAATCATGCAAGATACTTGGAGGGCAAACAGTTAATGCTTTGCAGTGCAATGCTGATCTATCCCCTCAGCTATTCTAGCTGGCTGGATCCCAAGGCCCAGATGCCTAAGTGCTGGCTTAAATCCTTGGTATAAATTCCTTCCTCCAGTATAGACCCTTGCTCTTCACTTTATAGTGTTCTGCCCATCAGGCTACTTATCTGTACTTGGTTGTGCTCTCCTCTCTTCTGGTAGGGAAACTGCGGGTTGCTCCCAGGAGGTGCGCTCCTACTACTGGGGTATCTCAACTGAGCTAAGCTTAGCCTCAGGAGCTTCAGACTGACGAGGTAACTCCTCTAGTCCCCTGGAATACACTACCTCTCCCCTGTCTGGGCCTTCCTATATATATATATATATATATATATATATCTAGGGCTCTCTAGCTCCCTCTAATGCCCGGGAGGCTAAACTGCACCCTGACAGGCCTGACACCCAGTTAACACAGGGAAACTACACAAATGCAATAAAACACATTAACCCCTTTTTCGTGTAGTGCCCACCTTTACCTAGTGGGACACTACATACCCCCACGCTATGACGTTGCCCGTCCTCGGCGCAACATGGAGGGTCCGTCCATCTGGAAGCGGCAACCTGAAAGACAGATGAGAACATGCATATACAGCAATCACCACATTAACACTATGACAGTTGACAAATAGGGTCACTGAAAGGAGTGGTGACAAGGAGCGTCGTTCTCTTCTCTCAGGATAACATAAGGGAACAGGGGGCGCTGACCTGGCGCAGCGTATCAATAAACCAGGATAGTCCATATAAAACTGTAAGTGCAAATAGTCCTTGGAAAATGCAAAACAAATATAAGTCCTTGGAGGCTCACAGGATAACATGAGTCCGTACCCAGGCTTGCAAAGGGTTAAACAGGGGTTTCCCGTGAGGGGCTACCTGGGCCCATAATGTAGTCTCCAAACCTCACAGGTGGGTGCCCCCTGGTAGAATGGGTGGACCTCCTTACTGGCAGGGGTTCTTCCTGCCTGGATTCAGGAAGGTCAGAGGAGCCCACCACCTCTGGAGCTTCTTCAGGAGCTCTCTGGGGTAAGGTGTCCGGAGGCTGAGGGCTAACAGGAACAGGAGCAGGAACCAGTAAATTCAACCAGGGAGTGAGGGCCCAGTGGAGCGGCTCTTTATCATGGATCAAGTTCTCCACAGCCTGCATAGGGTCCATAGGGGGAGCTGGCAACTCTACTTCAGAAGGCTCAGGCTCCATATCCTCTGCCGCTGGTTCTCCTTCTATACAAGGTTTGAGTCGGTTCCTGTGGACGACTTGGGAACCTTTTCCTTCTCTGGAGACTTGATAGATGTGGGCTGCAGCATTGGGGATGGCAGTAATGATATAGGGAATCCTTTCCCATTTGCTGTCCAACTTGCTAGTCCAGTGGTTGTTTTTCAACCACACCTTGTCTCCGAGGGCCAGGGGTTCCGCATGGGCAGCCTGATCATAGTCCTTTTGCTGCCTCTCCCCGAACAATCTCCATGCGTCCCTGGACGATCTCCTTAGCATTGAGGAGACGCCTTTGGTGTTCCACTACCCAGTCAGTCCTGGGCACTGGGTTGATCACATCCGGCACTTGTACCCCCAGGGAGTGATCCGCAGGTAATCTCCCTTGTCGTCCAAACATTAGATAGAACGGGGTGTAGCCGGTGGAACAATGGATGGTATTGTTATAGGTGTACACGAGCTGCGGCAACAGAGTAGGCCAATCACCCCTTGTCTCAGGGGGTACCGCTCTCAGCATTTCAATGAGAGTCTTATTAATTTTTTCACAGAGTCCGTTACCTTGCGGATGATAGGCGGTGGTCCGGACTTTCTGGCAGTTGTGTAGCAGGCACATCTCACGGAATAGCTGCGACTCAAACGCAGACCCTTGGTCGGTGAGGATCCTTTCTGGGCAGCCGTAGGGCAGCAGGAAATGCTTCCAGAACGCCTCCGCTGTGGTCTTAGCTATCAGGTCTTTCACAGGCACTGCTACGACAAACTTGGTGAAGTGATCAATTATAGTCATGGCATACATATACCCTGAGCGACTCAGCTCCAACTTTACGTGATCAATAGCAACAAGTTCTAATGGAGTCTTACTTACGATAGGATGGAGGGGCGCCCTCTGGTCATGGCGTTCAGTTCGCCCCACAGCACAGGCAGTGCATTCTCGGCACCATTTCTCGATGTCTTCTCTCATCCCAATCCAATAGAACCTTCTGCGAATGGTAGCCTCAGTCTTTTGCACACCGAAGTGCCCGGACTGGTCGTGATACATATCCAGCACCAGGCTGGCATCCCGACGTGGCAGGAGAATTTGGTACACTCTATTATAGGACACTGGATCCAGACTCCTTCTGAGCAACAGGCCTCTTTGAAGGAATAGTTGGTGGCGATGTCTCCACAGTCTCGCTAGCTCTGGGTCTGCACTCTTCCTGCGGATCCTCTCAGGGATTTTCCCACTGGTAAGGAAGTCAAGCAGTTCACCGAGGACTCTACTTTCGGACTGGAGCTTAATCCATCTTTCTTGATCGCCTCTGGACTCAGGACCATCTGAGGAGGAAGGATCAGCAGCAGGGGAATCTTCAGTACGGATATTATCCTGCTGGATAAATTTATTGTAGAACGCTGGCATCTCCACCTCTTCCCAGGCATCTTTTGGTTCATCTGGGGCTTCTGTAGTAGGGAGCCGTGAAAGAGCATCAGCGTTATCGTTGGAGCGGCCTGCCCGGTATTTCACAGTAAAGTCATACTTAGTAAGAACTTGAAACACCTCACCCAGGTACTTTAAATGGTCCTCATACGTCTTGGAGTATATAATGACGTCATCCAGGTATAATAGCACAGTCTCAAAATTCCTATGGCCTAAACAACGTTCCATCAGCCTCTGGAACGTTCCTGGAGCGTTACACAGTCCAAACGGCATATAGTTGAATTCAAACAGGCCCATAGGTGTAGTGAAAGCAGTCTTTTCTCGATCTTCTGGGGCCATGGGTACCTGCCAGTACCCACTGGTTAAGTCCAAGGTGGAGAAATAGGCTGATGACCCCAGGGCAGTCAAGGACTCTTTAATGCGTGGCAAGGGATATGCATCTTTGTGGGTAATTTGATTAATTTTCCTGTAATCCACGCAGAACCTTATGCTGCCATCTTTTTTCCGGACAAGTACTAGGGGCACAGCCCAGGGACTATGACTGTCCCGGATTATATTAGAGTCTTTCATCTCTTATATCATCTCTTTCACAGACTGATAGGAAGTAGGTGGTATGGATCTGTGCCTCTCCTTAATAGGAGGGTGAGAGCCAGTGGGTATGGTGTGTTTGATTACACTGACCTCTCCGTAGTCCGTGGAGTGTTTGCTGAAAGCCTGGTGGTGCTCCTTCACCAGCTTCAGGACTCCCTCTATTTGCTCCTTTGGGGTGGATTCGTTTCCCACATGTAGTTCTTCCCACCAGGATGCCGTTGGGGTGCTGCTGCTCTGTGTGGTCTGGAACGCCTCCGTGGCAGGCAGACGGATCACATCCTGGAAAGACACTTGGAAAAGCTGAGCAACGGGGCAATGCTTAAGGAGAGTAACGGGATGATCACCAAAGTTAATTAAACGGTTCTTTTCGCGCCAAAGTCCTCTTTTTCTCGCCAAACAGTTCCACGAGGCGCACTTGTAATCCAATCAGGTTAAGTGGGCAATATCGCTGTCTATTCACTGACAGCAAGCGGTGACTTAAATCGGCAGCAAACAGTCCATACAATATAATCTTCACACCGCAATTATCACAGTTCACTTTGGCCCAGCAATTTTCAATAAAACAATTAGGGCTTGTCACTTAAAGGCAAATAATAGCACACAGTTTTTGTATCCGCAATGGCGCAGGAATGATCGTATCCTGTTTGTGACGCCAATTTATGCAGCACGCCAGACCTGCATGGTATAGCGACAGTGAGGTCACGGTATGGGCAATCGAGGGTTACTCACTTTTTGGAGGACCCTGGGCAGGCATGCAGCAGTGAATGAGAGGCAGACACTAGTTCCTCTGGGGCACACTCTGGGTGTAGAGACCTGGCCTGATGTTAGGTGAGGTGCCCTGGTTCTTGCAGGTGTTTAGAGTGCCTGAGGCAAGGTCCCTTTAAGGATCGTGATGCCAGTGCCTGTAACGGTGGCACACCGGTTGGTAGGGATAGTAATTGAGGTACACAGAATGTATGGTGAACCAAACGTTGCTTTACTTGAAAACAGTCCAACTTTGTACAATCAATTACAATGATGAATGATGATGCAGTCCCTTGAACACAATATGTCCCAAGCAGGCTTACTTCACAATGATGGCAGGTATTAATCATGCAAGATACTTGGAGGGCAAACAGTTAATGCTTTGCAGTGCAATGCTGCTCTATCCCCTCAGCTATTCTAGCTGGCTGGATCCCAAGGCCCGGATGCCTAAGTGCTGGCTTAAATCCTTGGTATAAATTCCTTCCTCCAGTATAGACCCTTGCTCTTCACTTTATAGTGTTCTGCCCATCAGGCTACTTATCTGTACTTGGTTGTGCTCTCCTCTCTTCTGGTAGGGAAACTGCGGGTTGCTCCCAGGAGGTGCTCTCCTACTACTGGGGTATCTCAACTGAGCTAAACTTAGCCTCAGGAGCTTCAGGCTGACGAGATAACTCCTCTAGTCCCATGGAATACACTACCTCTCCCCTGTCTGGGCCTTCCTATATATATATCTAGGGCTCTCTAGCTCCCTCTAACGCCCGGGAGGCTAAACTGCACCCTGACAGGCCTGACACCCAGTTAACACAGGGAAAATACACAAATGCAATAAAAACACATTAACCCCTTTTCGTGTAGTGCCCACCTTTACCTAGTGGGACACTACAGAAGCACGGACTGTGCTTGGAAAAGGCACCAGTTTAGAACTATATAAAGATAAGACGGGATGTCCAGCTTCCAAAAAAGACGTAGTTCTTTATTCCAAAATAACACTGAATAAAAAAATTCAACAAGGCAAGCAAGTCTACATGTTTCAGATGCTCTAATACTGATCCTTATTCATGACAAGTTAGTTGCTGAATGGCTACATACTTAAATAGCTGAACATCCTGGCACTCACAGATGATTCAGATTAGAAGGAATAAACACACAAATTGGGTTCCGCCTACTATCCAAATGCCAGGTGAGTATGAAAGCAAAGATGCACATACTGGATATGTCAAAAAAACATAAACTGTTTTAAAAATATATATGAGCAAAGATCATGTTTGCGATTCAACCCTGCTGGAACTCGGGAACCCATGCGAGAGATCCAATAGGACTTCCTATTTAGGAGCTTTCGCTTGTAGTCACCACCTCTTGCATGAGGATTAACCCTTTCTAGGGCCTGAACTTGGAAACCTGCGGCATCTCCTTGGTGAGAAACCGTGAAATGTTGACTAGCTGCTGAAACATTTCTCACTCTGGTATATGGGATGTCTGAAAGGTGTTTGTAAATTCTTACTTTTAAACTATTGGTTGTACATCCAACATATTGCAACAGTGAAAAAACTTGGGCTAATTTTCTGCGCAATGGTACAGCTGATGTCAGACGACTGCTCGTCATAGTTTAGAACAGATAAATGTTTTCTAACTATGGCACAAATTTGTGAAAATTCCAAACTGTAATTAGTAACAAAACAAGGAACATTTTTTGCGGCTGCATTGGATTTCCTGTTCATGCATGATTCTTGGTCGGGTTGTGCTGTTTCCGGAAAAACAAGTCTGTCTCTAGGTCTGTTCAATACATTAGCCCTTGCTCAATCTAGGGTCCAGGGGAGGTACCTGCGCTCCGCAAGTCTCATGGCCACAATCTCCATCTCCGTTTTTAATTTATCATCTTTAGAGCAATTTCTTATGGCCCGAATAAATTCTCCTTTAGGAATATTACGGACCACATGTGGAGGATGGCACGATGTGGCCATGAGAGTTGTGTTACCTGACATGTCCTTACGATAGGTACTGGAATGAACTTGATGAGTCGCAGAGTCGCCCTCCAAGGAAAGATCGAGAAAGGCAATGGTGGTGATGTCATGTGAAATGGTGAAATTTAGACAGCAATAGTTATTGTTGAGAAAGGTCCCAAAAGATGGTATGGCCGCAGAATCTCCTGACCACACAAACAGCAGGTCGTCGATATAGCGGCCGTACCATCTCAGGGAGCTACTTCAAGGATTATCTGCTGAGAAAAAAAAAATGGCACTCCCACCATGCCATGTAAATATTTGCCATGGAGGGCAAAAATTTTGCCCCCATGGAAACTCCTGTCAATTGTAGGAAGTAACGTTGCGAGAACATAAAGACATTATGTTTAATCAGAAACAGCACAACCCGACAAACAAAATCCTGAAAGGTAGAAGAAAAGTCAGAATAGACATTCAAAAACCAAGCTAAGGAGACCATGGCCAAATTGTGAGGGATGACCGTATATAAGGATGTGACATCCGCTGTGATCCAAGAGAAGTGCTGTTCCCATTTAAAATCATAAAATGCTTGCAGCACTGCTCTAGTATCCTGCAGATAGCCAGGTATTGATCGAACTGGTGGCTGAAGGATACTGTCCACCCAGGCGGACAATCCCTCAGTGAAAGAGCCTATGCCAGCGACTATAGGCCTCATGGCTGGAGGTAAACCTCCCTTATTGATTTTTGGTAGGGAATGGAAAATTGGAACCACTGGATACTGGATAAATATATAATCCAGCTGTTTCTGGTTAATGAAACCATGCTCCAAGCCATCAGTCAATAGTCGCAGCATCTCCTGTTGATAGGTAGGGGTGGGGTTGTGGTCGAGCTCAAGATAGGTACTATTATCCTCTAGCATAGCAAGGTTTTGTTTTTTTATAAATGTAACTATCCAGGACCACCACAGCCCCACCCTTGTCCGCCTATTTGATAACAACATCCTTCAAAAGCATCAGCTCTTTTAGAGCCCTATTTTCTCTGACGGACAAAATTATCGCATTTCTGAACGCTATCCTGTGAGGACACTTTATCATTCAAGGCAACCAAGTCCGTTTCCACAAGTTCCTGGAAGCGATCTAATGCAGGAGACCGTGACTGCACTGGATAAAAGTCACAATTTGATGTAACAAAATTATTCTCCTCTTCCTTATTCTGTAGGGAACGACATTGTTGCATGTGGAAAAGGTTAGAAAGTTCCTCAAAATAAAAAGCCGGAATGTTATAGGTGCTAGTTGAATCTTTTTCATACGGTGTGGCAGCCCTGAGATCATCGCATTTAGCTGGATCCGCTTGATGAAAGTGTTTTTTCAGAGTAAGATTGCGGGCCAGTCTATTGATATCAAGAATGGTATGGTACAGATTGAAATGGTAGGTTGGAGAAAAAGAGAGACCTCTAGATAGAATATATGTTTGTGATTGGCTCAGAGATCACGAAGACATATTCACTACTTGTGATTTACTCACAGTCTCCTGGTACATGAAGGGTAGTGATTGCTTCCTGGCGTGCTTGCGCCCGGCCCTGCGTTTTTTGACTTCCTTGTTTGCGAAATATCTGGTTCACAGGAAGCGCTGTGTGTGGCCCGCTGCATATCGCCCACCCGAGCATTCAGGAAATTGGAGGCAGAATCAGACGATTCCGGATCTGTAGAACTAAAAGCAACTCTGGGAGCTCTCTATTTTTTCCGCGATACTTCTTGCGCATAATCGAGCACGGCGTATTGGCCCTTATTTCAGACCAGTTGTAAACAGTGTTGCCTTTATAGTCTTGTAGATCACGAGCAAATTTTCCTTGTTTGACTATCTTGAGGCTCTCTTCCATTTTATTAAGGTTATCTTGTAAACCAACGTCCATTTCTTTGAAAGTATCCAAATGTGAAAAGGGTATGATTAATTTTTCCAGCAGGGTTGAATCGCAAACATGATCTAATCCTGCATTACTGATCTTTGCTCATATATATTTTTAAAACAGTTTATGTTTTTTTGACATATCCAACTTTTTATGTGCATCTTTGCTTTCATACTCCCTGGCATTTGGATAGTAGGCGGAACCCAATTTGTGTGTTTATTCCTGCTAATCTGAATCATCTGTCAGTGCCAGGAAGTTCAGCTATTTAAGTATGTAGCTATTCAGCAATTAAGAGTACTTTCACACTTCGGGCAGGTCCGATCCGACAGGCTGTTCACCATGTCGGATCGGTCCTTCCGCTATTGCGCCATGCCGCCGCACGGCGAAATAGCGGCAGGACGGATCCGACATGGTGAACAGCCTGTCGGATACGTCCTGCCGCAAGTGTGAAAGTAGCCTACCTTGTCATGAATAAGGATCAGTATTAGAGCATCCGAAACATGTAGACTTGCTTGCCGTGTTGGATTTTTTTATTCTGTGTTATTTTGGAATAAAGAACTACGTCTTTTTTGGAAGCTGGACATCCCGTCTTATCTTTATATAAATGAA
Source organism: Bufo gargarizans (assembly GCF_014858855.1). NCBI lineage: Eukaryota > Metazoa > Chordata > Amphibia > Anura > Bufonidae > Bufo > Bufo gargarizans. Next base: position 359,210,078 of record NC_058082.1, on the reverse strand, counting down.
AGCAACATGTGGTAAGAGGACCCCTTTGTGCTGCAGGAGATTAACCCTTTAGGGGGGGGGGGGGGGCTCTGGTTAACGACACTTTTGGGGGGCTATTGTTACTGGCTAGTGAGGGCAGGTGGGATTAGCCTCAGGGTGAGGGCAGTAGCGGCCATCTTAACTGAATAGTGAAATTGCAGTTTTATGCAGACTGGTTGCTAAGGGCTGAATCTTGCTAAATATGGGGTAAGTCAGTCTAATAGTAACTGATTCTGGAATATCATGTTATTAGTAACTACATATATGAAAATTGAAATTAGGGTCTAAATGTGACAGTTATCCTTTAAAAATGCCTGATCAGTCCAAAAAATGCATTGAAATGCCGGATCCATCATTCCGTTGTCATCCGGCAAAACGGATCCGTCACTTATTTTTTTTCACCTTTTTTCTGGTCTGCGCAGACGGATCTGGCATTACGGTATTTTGAATGCCGGATCCGGCACTAATACATTCCTATGGAAAAAAAATCCATTTGGCATTTAGGCAAGTTTTCCCCCTTTTTTTTTTTTTGCCGGAGATAAAACCGTAGCATGCTACGGTTTTCTCTTTTGCCTGATCAGTCAAAATGACTGAACTGAAGACATCCTGAACAGATTGCTCTCCATTCATAATGCATGGGGATAAAACTGATCAGTTCTTTTCTGGCATTGAGCCCTTTTGACGGAACTCAATGCCGGAAGAGAAAAACGCTAGTGTGAAAGTAGCCTAACACAAAAAAAAAAAAAAAAGGTCCTGCTTTCTCCAACAAGATGGGACAACATGATGCCACACCTCACTGGCACAGATTCATGAACTGTTTACGGGAGAGCGAACTGTGGGCAAGTGGTTCCCCAGACTTGTCCACATGCGATTTTTATCTGTGGGTAAATATATAACAAAGTGTCCGCTAACAATCCACATCCCCTGGATGATTTGAAGGAAACATCACAAAGACTAAAATAGATCCACTTGCTCATTCATCTTGTCAGTCTATCTCTGGCGGTGAGAACGCCTGTATAAACATATATGCAGTCACAGACCAACCTCCCCCTAGCGGCAAGAAGCTGGTCTGCAGCACCCAACTAAATCTATGGGGAATCAAGGAAACTGATGTACACTCGTGTTTTCTCTCATGTCTCTGTATTTATGCCATTACAACCCCTAACATTCACTTTCCCGCCTACTACATCACTCAGTGAGCAATATCCCAGCAGTACCAACCAGGGCCTGAGAGGAAGGCGTTCTCTTCTCTGATTGGGTACGACATCACGCTCGCTGACGTCATCACGCGGCTAGTAGGCGCTTCCCGCTCCTGGCGGAAGTACCTGCACGGTTGTTACCTGAGGGAAGGTGGAGAGTTAATTTTTGCCGTTCTTCCGGTGACCGGAACTCTGGTCATCCCTTCTTTTCTCCACAGAGCAGGTAAAGTGGGTGGAATGGAAGCAAATGGCTGCTGTGTGGCCGCATGTGCTTGTGTTTATGGGGCTGGGCCCCGCCTCCTCTGGACACACTAGTTTGGGCCTGGGAGAACCACGGTCCCGTAGCTCTGCAGACTGCTCAGTAATGGCGGCTTTCTTTGTTGGGCTGGTCCCTCACGGTGCTCTTTAGTCCGGTCCCGGTGACCAGGCTGGAGATGAGGGTATTGGACTGAATTGGGGTCTCAGTGATCGGTCACTGGGGAGGGTTTACACCTGCACTACCTGCCCCACTGCAGTTCTGATCCTGTAAACGATCCATATACCTGTAGGCTGGGTCAGCAGCACTCATGGCTGTCTGGGAATGGTGCTGTGCCATCTGATCCTCCACGCATTGCTATCCTACCTGATGTATACAGGAGATACCTGATGATGGGAGTGTGCCTGCAGGATCAGACTACATTTGTTGTCTGTCACCATGGAGACGCATAGGTCTGTTTGATAGCTGTACAACATTTCTAATGACTCGAGATCTGGTGTAACGTTATACATGGCTGCGAAGGTGTAGCTAGCTGTAGGGTTTTATTTAGGTATTAATCAGACTGGATGGGACAGTACAACGTTTTTGCAACCGTTTTAACGGTTCCATGTGTTTTCATGAAACTTGATATGTCATATAGACATATCAAAGGTTTTGATTGGTGGGGATCTGATTGCTGAGACCCCCTCTGATCACTAGAAGGAGGAGAGAGAGAAGCTCACATCTTGGCACACTCATTGCCTTCACTGCAGGGGACAGAATCTAGACCTGCCCATGGGCTTTCTAATGTCTTGCTTCTTCCCCTTGTGTTATGTGAGCGGATCTCCTTGATCTAGCAATCTCTGGGGGTCTTGGCACTCAGACCCCCACTGATCAGTGGTTTTGTCTGAGATATCAACATTGTTATGGAGTCAGTGACCCTTTTGATCGGCGATTAGGGATGAGTGAATCGATTTCGGATGAGTGTACTTTCACACTCGCGGCAGAGTGATCTGGCAAGCAGTTCCATCGCCGGAGCTGAACGTATGCCAACTGATGGCATCTGTAAGACTGATCAGGATCCTGATCAGTCTTACTAATGCATTGAAATGCCGGATCTGTCTTTCCTGTGTCATCCGGCAAAACGGATCCGGCATTTAATTAATATTTTTTTCCTCTGCACATGCGCAGACCAGAAGAACGGATCCGGCATTCCGGTATTTTGACTGCCGGATCCGGTGTAACGTTATACTTCCCTACCTCGTGAGATTTCCCTACCCTCGTCACTTCCGGTCGCACCAGACATGACGTGAGGAGGTGTGCCGTGCAGGCACACAACGACGGATTATGGAAATTTCACAGCAGAGTGCGCATGCGCCGGGAGCCTAGCCGGCGGTTAGGGTAGGGAAAATTTATGGGCTAGTGCGCAGGCACGGTGATCGGATGGTTTGTTCTCAGCTGGACACCGGCCGACACTGTGCATGCGCTGGGAGCCTCACCAGCAGTTAGTGTAGGGAAAAAGCATTGGCCCGTACGTAATTTTTCCCTTCCCTAACCGCTGGTGAGGCTCCCGGCGCATGTGCAGTGTGGCCGGTGTCAAGCTGAGAACATCCATCCGATCACCACGCCTACGCACTGGCCCATAATTTTTCCCTACCCACTCTGCTGTGAAATTTCCCTAACCCTTCGTTGTGCGGCACACCACCTCACGTCATGTCCGGTGCGACCGAGGTATGGATCGGCATTCAGGCAAGTCTTCAGTTTTTTTTTTCGCATGAGATAAAAACCGTAGCATGCTGCGGTTTTATCTTTTGCCTGATCAGTCTGAACTGAAGACATCCTGATGCATCCTGAACGGATTACTCTCCATTCAGAATGCATGGTGATATCCCTGATCAGTTCTTTTCCGGCATTGAGCCCTTTTGACAGAACTCAGTGCCGGAAAAGAAAAAAACGCTAGTGTGAAAGTATCCTGAAACATCTGAAGTCGATTCGCATAAAACTTTGTATTGGCTCAGATGAGCCGAAGTTATTACTTCACGAAGTCCCGCGAGACTTTGGGTAATAACTTCCAAAATTAATTTCTACTGTTAAAACCTTTTCACAGACTCTGGTTCGGTTCCAACTTTGCTCCCGCTTCATACATTATTCAAAGTTTTATGCGAATCGACTTCCGAAGTCGATTCACTCATCCCTATGTGCCATACACATGAGATGCCAGCTGACAGCAATCTCTCCCAATTTCCCCCTTGTACACATGCATGCATCTGTTGTGACTGAGAAAGGAGAGAGACACTGGCGGACACATCTTGCGAGCTGCATATCTCCCCGTGCATGTAGAAATCCAGAATGCTCAACCTTTCTCTCCCAGACATCCCCCTTAGGGTTCATTCACACGTCCAACTGTGTTTTGCAGATCCGCAAAACATGAACAGCGGCAATGTGTGTTCGTTCCGCATTTTGCGGCCCGCACATCGCCGGAACTCTCATAGAAAATGCCTTTTCTTGTCCGCAATTGTGGACAAGAATAGGACATGTTCTATTTTTTTGCGTTATCGGAAGTGCGAATGGGTCCGCACCTGTTCCGCAAAATTGCAGAACGAATGCGGACCTATTTTGCGGACGTGTGAATGGACCCTAATGTGTATGACCAGCTTTCTTTTAATTTACCTTTGTTCAGAAAGATACAATTGGGGTCCATTCACACGTCCAGAATTTCGTTCCGCATTATGCGGAACGGCAATTGCGGACCCATTCATTTCTATTGCCCGGATACGGAATTGCGGACCCGCACTTCCGGGTCCGCAATTCCATTCCCGAAAAAAATAGAACATGTCCTATTCTTGTGTGCAATTGAGGACAAGAATAGGCATATTCTATTAGTGCCGACGATGTGCGGTCCGCAAAATAAACATTGCAGTGTCTGTGTTTTGCGAATCCGCAAAACACGTTACGTACGTGTGAATGGACCCTTAATCCCATCGTAGTGTATGTAAGGGCTGTTTCACACGAGTGAGCCCTTTGTGGTAATCGTGCTCCGTATTTGAGTGTGATTTTGAGTTCTGGACTTGCAGGAGTGCACGGCATTATCATGATTTATGATGCTATGTGCCTCTGTGAGACCTTCGTTCTACAGAATCATAGTGATGTAAAGCTGTCACTGATTCTGTAACAGTCAAGCAGAGGCACACAGCATTATAAACCAGTATAATGTGCGCTCCTGCAGTCCAGAACGCAGAATCGCTCTATAACAGAGTGCAAGTCCTGCATTGGGCAGTCCTAAATCTGATAGCTGGAGTCATTAGGGTGGTGCAAAAGGCTTGTAGAGTCACGGAATCTGCCTTTAAACATGTCTACTCCTTGCCTATTGACATCCCTTGCCTATGACCTCAGTGCTAGTGGTCCTGAAATCCTGACGATGTGTGTGGGGTGGATTTAACCTAGGATGAGGTGCGTTAGCCAGTCACATACCATCGCACTGTAACCGATACAGAACCTGTCACAAACTGCACAAAAGACCTTAGTGAACAATCGGGACTGATACCATTGTTTTAGGCTACTATCACACTAGTGTTTTCAATTCCGCTATTGAGATCTGTCATAGGATCTCGATAACGGATGAAAACGCTTCAGTTTTGTCCACAGTCATTGTCAATGAGTGCAAAACTGGACGAAACGGAATGCACCAAAATACATTCCATTCCATTTGGTTGCATCCCCTGCAAGCAGCGTTTTTCAGTCCACGATGTGGTGCGGAGCAAGATGGATCCGTCCTGACACACAATGTAAGTCAATGGAGACGGATCTGTTTTCTCTGACACAATAGAAAACTGATCCATCCTCCATTGACTTTCAGTGGTGTTCAAGATTGATCCATCACGGCTATAGAAGACATAATACAACCGGATCCATTCATGAAGGATGCATGCGGTTCTATTACTGTAACAGAAGCGTTTTTGCAGATCCATCATGGATCCGCAAAAAAACGCTAATTTGAAAGCACTGCAGCCTTACATATATATGGATACAGAAGGGCTCTTTTATGCAGCCTGGGCATTGGGCCAATTATCCTGAACGAACGTTCATTTGAATACTTGTTTGTGATTATTGACCTGTCTAAAGCTATTGCCAATCATCTGGCTAATAAAACACTCATTTGTCATATGATTGCATCCTTCACGTGGCACCAAACCTTGCTTATTGGTACCACGCTGATATGGGGGACAGCATGTCGTAGTAATATCCTTTTACTGTGTATCGGGCTGTGTGGTCAGCACTTTAAATGGTCCTTTTACATGAACCGGTGTTAAAGGCAGTTAAGGAACAAACTGAGCTTTCCCGATATAGATGGGTGAGGTAACAGGTGCGTTTACATGCAGTCGCGTCTGTATGCTTGTCCCAGTAGAGTAGGGAAATGCAAGTATATTTTGTACAGGTCATCATGGGCCCTGGGCTTCTGCCACCAGGCGAAGGTCCGAACAAAATAAATGTATGGGGCAACACCAGTGGCATGTAGACTGCTGCAGCAATTTCTTTATTTTTCTCTTTCGCCTATGAAAGCACCCCTGGAGAGACCCCCTCCTCAGGACAGTAACCAGAACTGCCTTTTTTAAAACGGGGATCACCCCCTCTACCTCCAGTTCTGTTTCCTGTCCTAAGGGGCAACAAGGATTCGGATCAGCTGGAATAAGACTAAGATAGAGCTGCGGGGCCCCCGGCTATTGTTATAGTGTGAGGAGGGTTAGGGTACTTTCACACTTGATCAAAGTTTTCCGGTATTGAGTTCCGTTCTAGGGACTCAATACCTGAAAAAAACTGATCAGTTTTATCCTAATGCATTCTGAATGGAGAGCAATCCGTTCAGGATGCATCAGTTCAGTCCATTTACGGTATTTGGACGGAGAAAAAACCTCAGCCCAAAATCCTGAACTCTTGCTGAATCCTGCATTTTTTTTCCATTGCAAATATATATATATATATGATCCATTTTTCCGGATGACACCAGAGAGACTGATCCGGTATTGCAATGCATTTGTGAGACTGATCCGGATCCATCTACAAATGGTTTCCGTTTGCATACAGATTGCCGGATCCGGCAGGCAGTTCCGGCGACGAAACTACCTGCCGGAATCCAGCAACGCAAGTGGGAAAGTACCCTTACCTCGTGCGGAATAAGACTCCTTTAGGAGTTGCTGCAGAAGTCTGGCCTCCCTTCTCTCTCCCTACCCCTTTAGTTCTCCTTCCCAGGTCTTGGGGAGGTTTTGGCCTTTCTGGGCTCCTGCGAACCTCTGCTGCCTTGTTCACATGTTCGGCCAGCCTGCCGGATTCCGTTACTTCCGGGTTGCGGCGGTTGGTGGAGGCTGAAGCTGTGGACCGGAAGGGGAGGGAGCCGGCTTGTGCACGCCAAGGAGAGAAGTCCAGCCACCTCACTGCTATGCCAAGTGGAGTAGGTTGGCAGTTTTTCCTATATTCTGGCTTGGTTTGCTGTGAGACATGTAGCAGGCTCAGCACGTTGAAACCACCAATGATACATCGGTACCGGGGTGGGGTGGGGTAAGAGGGGTTATACCCCAGCATGAATTTGTTTGTAACAGTGCTCATGGGGTCATGTTTTGTGCTTAGGTGTAGTCTTCCAGGAAGGCCTCCAGAGCAAAAGAAACAGGATTTTCTGTGTGTAAAAAACAAAAACTACCTTCTGCCTGGGCAAAACTCCTATGTCAAGGCAAGGGTGTATCAGCAAGTTAATGGAGAAGGAAGCTCCATCTTTAATGGGCAGCATTAAGTAGATGATCTGTGAAGAGGTCAGAGAGTCGGTTAGCGGTTGGATAAAAAGCCGCCACAGTACTTCTGCAGCTAAGGACTCCCCCTCCAGTGACAGATTATTGTGTAAAACTTAAATAAACAAGAAAGTATACATATTGGGTATTGCCACGTCAGTAACGATCTGCTCTACAAAAATGTCACATGACCTAACCCCTCAGGGGAACACTAAAAATAAATAAAAACTGTTCCAAAACAACCAATTTTTTTGGTCACCTTACCCCTCAAAGTGTAATAATTAATGATCAAAAAATCATATGTACTCAAAAATGGTACCAATAAAAACTTCAACTCTTCCTGCAAAAAACAAGCCCCTGCACAAGACGATCGGCAGAAAAATAAAAAATATATGGCGTTCAGAAAATGGAGACACAAACATTATTTTTTTCAAAAATTCTTTATTATGTAAAACTGAAGCAAAGAAAGTAGAAATATTTGATATAATTGCTTCCATAACAACCTGCTCTATAAAAATAGCACACGATCTACCATGTCAGATGAATGTTGTAAAAAATAAACAGTGCCAAAACAGCTTTTTTTTTTGTTACCTTGCCTCACAAAAAACATGATTTTGAATTGCTCTATATTATGTACCCCCAAATAGTACCAATACAACTGGCACCTTATCCCCTACTTTCCAAAATGGGGTCACTTTTTGGGAGTTTCTACTGTAGGGGTGCCTCAGGGGGGACTTGGCATCTAAAAACCAGTTCAGCAAAATCTGCCTTCCAGAAAACCATACTGCGCTCCTTTTCTTCTGCGCCCTGCTGTCTGCCCTTACGTCAATTTACGACCACATGTGGGATGTTTCTGTAAACCGAAGAATCAGGGTAAAAAATATTGAGTTTGGTTTTGGCTGTTAACCCTTGATGTGTTAAAGAAAAAAATGGATTAAAATGGAAAATCTGGCAAAAAAGTGAAATTTAGAAATTTCATCTCCATTTTCCTTTAATTCTTGTGGAACACCTAAAGGGTCAACAAAGTTGGTAAAATCTGTTTTGAGTAACTTAAGGGGTGTAGTTTCTACAATGGGGTCATTTATGGTGAGTTTTCTACTATGTAAGCCCCACAAAGTGACTTCAGCCCTGAACTGGTCCTTTAAAAAGTGGGTTTTGGAAATTTTCTTTAAAATTTTAAGAATTGCTTCTAAAATTCTAAGCCTTCTAACGTCCTAAAAAAAAATTAAAAATGACATTTTCAACATGATGCCAACATAAAGTAGACATATGGTGAATGTTAACAAAAAAATATTTTGAGGTATCCCTTTCTGTTTTAAAAGCAGAGAAATTGAAATTTTGAAAATGTGAGAATTTTTCTAAATTTTTGGTAAATTTTGGATTATTTTAAAAAATAAAGGTGAAATATATAGACTCAAATTTACCACTGTCGTGAAGTACAATGTGTCACAAGAAAACCATCTCAGAATGGTTTGGATAAGTAAAAGCGTTCCAAAGTTATTACCACATAAAGTGAGATGTCAGATTTGTAAAATTAAGCTCTGTCAGGAAGGGGGTAAATGGCCCGGATGTGAAGTGGTTAATAAAATGTTTGTTCTATCACTCTAAGGCCTCATTGCACACGATCGTTGTGTGTTTTGCGGTCCGCAAAACACGTATGGCATCCATGTGCGTTCCGCAATTTGCAGAACGTCACGGACAGCCATTGATATAAATAAATATCTTATATATATATATAATATAATATTATATTATATTTATTTTTTTCGAACCACAGAACGGAGCAACGGATGTGGACAGCACATGGAGTGCTGTCCTCATCTTTTGCAGCCCCATTGAAGTGAATGCGCCTCGGCCGGCCCTGTCAGAATTTCAAAAAGAAGACGTCATCGGCGCAGGCGCACTGAGGGAGTGCTGAGGAGGCGAGCCTCCTCATCTAAGAGCGCCTGCGCCGAATGAACACAAGCGTGTGATTTTTGAAATGCTGACGGGGCGGCCGGAGGAGGAGATCGCCGCTGGCCCTGTCAATTAACAGGACGAGGGGCGGTTTTTTGCGGCGACTACCAGCAAGTAGACGGCCTACTTGCTGGTAGAGACCTAATTTACATATTATAAAAGTTTGTTTTTAGAAAAAAACTGCTGAACGAAAGTAAGTAGGAGCATTATATTTTCATATATCTCAGTATAAGGAATTTAACTAGTCCCCCCCCCAAAAAATGACTTTAGTGGGGTGACTAAGATTTGCATGGGCTACTTCAGGGTTAATTTGGTCGCTATGTTACAAATTGACCAGTGCTGTCCTTGGCAGATGGGCATAGAGCCACACCTGGTTAGCGCTTAATGAAAGGAATTAGGTGAAATAGGCCAGGTATTAAATTGGCTAGATAAATGGAGCTGAGCTATAGCCTGCTCATATAATTGTACTGCCTTGAGATAACAGGCTTTCTGATGGAAAACTTACTGATAAGTGAAGTTAATTAACTTGAAAGGTAAACTCCAGTACAGTCCAAAATTTGGGATATTAATCCTGTACTTTACATCTAGATGACAGCGAGAAGGTACGCCTGGATACATGTATTAACCAAAACATCTCTGTAGGTTTAGCACATTTACATTTTCATTTTTACCTACAGCGGGCTCCTAACTTTGAGTCTGCTGTATGCTGTACATTTGGTACGGCTATGTTCACGTTTCCAGCAATCTGTTCAGGCAGAGTACAGACTGCCAAGGCTCACCAGATCATCACTTGATCCCTATTGTCTGATCTGACCGACAGCTGCCATCTGTGCCAGATGATCTCTATAGAGATGTGAACTTACTTTTTTTTGCAGGCTGTATATATACTATAACTGTATAAATATAGATTTAATATACATTTATTATATTATGCTGCTGTTAAAGGCGATGTACACCTTTGCTGGCAATTATTTATTTATTTTTTATTATTTAAAAAAAAACGGACCGCATAGCCTAAGGCCTCTTGCACACGAACGGTTTCTTTTTTGCGTTCCGTATACAAACCGTATGTGGAACCATTCATTTTAACAGATCTGCAAAAAAAAGGAAGGTACTCCGTATGCCATTTCCGTTTTTCCGTTGCATTCAAAAATGGAACATGTCCTATAATGGACAAGGATAGCACTGTTCTATCAGGGACCAGCTGTTCGATTCCCGCAATAAACGGAATGCACACAGATTTCATCCGTATTTTTTAAGAATCCGTTTTTTGCGGCCCACAAAATACTGAAAAAGCCATACGGTCGTGTGCATGAGGCCTAATGGCAACTTTGGGTCTTCTGAAGGGTTTGAGACCTGCCATAATAAAGTGCCTACCTGTGGTCGGGCTGATAGGAGCACACTGAATCTTCCTAAGGGTTCATTCACACGTCCATGGTGGATTGCGGATCCGCGATACACCCGGCTTGCATCCCCCATAGAACTGCCTATTCGGACAAGAATAGGACATGTTCTATTTTTTTGCTCTCCGCATCCCGTTCTGCCCCATTGAGAATGAATGGGTCCGCACCCGTTCCCGATATTGCGGAACGGATGGTGACCCATTTGCGGATGTCTGAATGGAGCCTTAGGCTGCAATGTTTTATTTAATCGCTTAACCTCCCCAGTAAAAGCTAGAATAAAAAGTGATGGAAAAGTCATACACAGGCCAAAATGATGTTGATGAAAAGGACAGATAAACTAAAACTGTGATTGAATTGCATTTTTTTTTCCCAAGTACACCCCATTTTGATTTTTTTTTTTTTCAGTTCTCCACTCCATTGTATGGAATATCAGATGGTGCTAATAGAAAGTACAACTTGTCTCTCATACGACTATTTGAACGGAAAAATAAAAGTTATGGCTCCAGGCAGGCTGGGAGAAAAAAAGCCAAAAAAAAAACCACTGCGTCATTAAGGGGTTAAGGGTTAAAACTGGTCAGCAAAGAGTCTTGATCTCAATCCAGCTGAAAATCTATGAAGAGAACAAATAATTTTCTTTTAGGGGAAAAGGAACCCTGTAAACATTCAACATCTTGAGAGAACTGCTGTGGAAATGTGGAAGAAGCTCACATATGTTTCAAAAAGATGTTTGGAGGCTGTCACTGTGCAACCAGGTATAGGCCTCCATCAAACCCAGACTTATCCATCTGACTGCAAGAGAACTGTGATACGTTACTCCATAGAACACGTTACCACCGCTCCAGCGTCCAGTGGTGGCGTGCATTACACTTCTCCTGTTCTCCATCTGATGCTTGGTACTTAGTGATGTAAGGCTTGCCTGCATCTGTTCAGCCATGGAAACTCCTGCCACGAAGCAGCGGCACACAGTTTTTGTGCTGATGTTAATGCCAACGAAGGTCTGTAACTGCGGTTATTGAGTCAGCAGAGCACTGGCGACTTTTATGCCCTTGCACCTTGGCGATGCTGCTCTGTAAATTTGCGTGGTAGTTGCGGTAGTTCCTAATTGCTTACACTTAACAATAATACCAAAATAACTTCCAGCAACTCATCTAAGCCATTAAAAATTATATACTTTAATTTAAATCCTTTAAAAGTTGGACACGTATACAAAAAGGACGATATTAACTAAGGGTCCACTCAGATATATTGCCACACTAAGCACTTCAAAGCACTGCAGTCATTGAGCATGGGCTCCCATATTGTTGAGTGGATTAGGCAGTGGCTGAGTGACAGACAACAGAGGGTTGTAGTCAATGGAGAACATTCAAAACAAGGTCATGTTACCAGTGGGATTCCACAGGGATCTGTACTGGGACCAATTTTGTTTAATATCTTCATAAGTGACATTGCAAAAGGCCTCGATGGTAAGGTTTGTCTTTTTGCTGATGACACAAAGATATGTAACAGGGTTGATGTTCCTGGAGGGAAACGCCAAATGGAAAAGGACTTAGGAAAACTAGAAGAATGGTCAGAACTCTGGCAACTGAAATTTAATGTGGATAAGTGCAAGATAATGCACCTGGGGCGTAAAAACCCAAGGGCAGAATATAGAATATTCGACACAGTCCTGACCTCAGTATCTGAGGAAAGGGATTTAGGAGTAATTATTTCAGAAGACTTAAAGGTGGGAAGACAATGTAATAAAGCAGCACGAAATGCAAGCAGAATGCTTGGATGTATAGGGAGAGGTATAAGCAGTAGAAAGAGTGAAGTGCTTATGCCGCTGTACAGATCACTAGTGAGACCTCACTTGGAGTATTGTGCGCAGTACTGGAGGCCATATCTCCAGAAGGATATAGATACTCTAGAGAGAGTTCAGAGAAGAGCTACTAAACTAGTACATGGATTGCATTGAACTTACCAGGAAAGGTTAAAAGACCTTAATATGTATAGCTTGGAAGAAAGAAGAGACCGAGGGGATATGATAGAAACTTTTAAATACATAAAGGGAATCAACTCGGTAAAGGAGGAGAGCATATTTAAAAGAAGAAAAACTACCACAAGAGGACACAGTTTTAAATTAGAGGGGCAAAGGTTTAAAAGTAATATAAGGAAGTATTACTTTACTGAGAGGGTAGTGGATGCATGGAATAGCCTTCCTGCAGAAGTGGTAGCTGCAAATACAGTGAAGGAGTTTAAGCATGCATGGGATAGGCATAAGGCCATCCTTCATATAAGATAGGGCCGGGGCTATTCATAGGATTCAGATATATTGGGCAGACTAGATGGGCCAAATGGTTCTTATCTGCCGACACATTCTATGTTTCTATGTTTCTATGTTTCATACCAGGGGATGGAGGCGAAACTGTCTCTATTGTCTCTCCTTGGTCTAATACTCAGCCCAGGGACGACCCTTAATGGTGGGGACTCCCTGTCCTCGAACCTGGGCTGATCTAAACCACACATAGCCCTGACACGGTGGTCCTAAGAGGGTTGGGAGGTAAATAAATTGGTGCTTAAAGGTGGACGGATACAGAAGAACAAAAAAACAACAGTACCACATATAGCTACCCTAATGATATAGGGCCTATTGGTGAACTGTGTATACCACCCTCGTGCTGCTGATTACAGTCAACGAGGTACACAGTACATCCTTGTTTGTACACATAAATGTAAATAATACCCTGACGCGTCCCCCCCCCCCCCCCCTCTGTGGGATCATCAGGAGGTCAATACACTGTGGACGCCGGATATCTATGTGACGTTATTATATCCTATATTCAATAGATGTCCAAAAAGATAGTAAGGGGACCATTCATTGATAGCAGGGGGAAAGATTACAATCAGACTGACTAGGTAAAGCACATGTCAAGGTCGTTAGCCAATTTAGCTGGAATCCCATGTAGGTATCTGTGGAGGAAAAGTACAAATGGTATAGAACCAAACATGACCAATGCATAGCCTCCACCAGTGTCCACAGTTAAAAGGTAGAACTCACAGTCTCAGAACCAGCATCAAGGGTCCAGTAGTTTCTTGAATTGCCTCAAACAAGATAAATTACCTAGACTGTAGAGGATAAACATTCCTAATCACCAGTCACACTCAAGATAGGGAGGACTAGAGGGGGATAGGTATCCCTACTTACAGTTAATTCTCTGTCTCAGGGTTCGGTCACCCCATTTCCTTCATAGGCCCATACAGGTTTGCGCCAGGTGCCCCCTTTATATACACACACTCGCCACTTTCAAATTTCCCACCCAGAGTCATCAAGACGTGTCCGCTACCTGATTCTGTCACTTCCGGTCTTTGGATATGACCACTTCCGGCCGGTGAAACAGAGAGCAGTTCTCAGGGCCGATCGCGCTGTTCCGGTCACATGCTTCTGGTCGATGGAACGCAGTCAAATAGTCGAACCAGGATGGTTTGTACTTGTTCTTATTAATGTGGAGAAAGCATAGGACATTAATGGGGCATAGCCATAGCCATATCGAATACCTTATTCAAATGTGCAGACCAGACACAAATATAGTCTAGGTGCCCAATCCATACATACATACATGTATTAGTAAAGATTACTAATATAGATGATTGGCATGGTGGAAAGAATACGAAGATATACTTGTCAGATGAGGTCTCCTAGGTGTCTTCAGATGTGGTTCGTTTCAACTGCCAAGACTATTACGTGTTCTGTAACCAAACAGATTTTTCAGGTCAGGGATTTTGTAAACTGTAGAAGCAAAGGGGCAATCTACATCTGTCAATGTACGTGTCCTATGGACTAAATAGGCAAAACAGTGAGAGAACTCAGGAGGAGGGTCTGCGAACACCTTAATGACATGGTGAAAAAGAATGTCACATCACATGTTAATGAATGTCATGGGGGGGACCCGAAATGCCTAAGATTCTGAGTTCTCGAGTTGGTACCACCATCCCCCCGGGGAGGGGGGGGCAACTGGGATAGGAAGATCCTCCAGAAGGAATGTGAATGGATCCATCGGTTCCGGTCCCAGTCCCCCCTCAGGATAAATGAGAGATTGACATTCTCCTGTTTTCTCTGACTGTGACGATATGAACAACTTGTGCCCTTTTCCTTCCTCCTTCTTCTCTCTGTCTGATATTGCCAGGCCCGGTGTAATTTTAATATCCTGTAACTGGCAGGAAGCATCCGAAAATTGAATATTATTATAAATGATTATTACCTTTTCAGTTGATAATAATTACACCCTCTACATAATTCATAGGGTGTTATGGGTGATATGAGACCTTGGTTTCATATATTACTTCATCTTACAAGTATATCTTAGCATTCTTTCCACCATGCCAATCATCTATATTAGTCATCTTTACTAATGCATGTATGTATTAGGCACCTATAGACTATATTTGTGTCTGGGAGGCTGGTCTGTACATGTGAATAAGGTATTCGCTATGACTATGCCCAATGTTCTATGCTTTCTCCACATTAATGAGAAAAAGTACAAACCCTCCTGGTTCGACTATTTGACTGCGTTCCATCGACCGGAAGCGTGTGACCGGAACAGCGCGCTCGGAGCTGAGCGCTGCTCTTGGTTTCACCGGCCGAAAGTGGTCATATGCATAGACCGGAAGTGACGGAATCAGGAAGCGGACGCGGTCGTGTCTTGATGACTCTGGGTGGGAAATTTGAAAGTGGTGAGTGTGTGTGTGTGTGTATATATAAAGGGTTATTATACAAGTCCCTTTTAGAGACCCTAGGGATATTCCTTGAAAATCTAATGTGGTCTTATAGGACCAAAAATCCCTTTAGGGGTCCCTAACTAATATTTAAAATACTTATCTTTATTTCTTCCACTAAAGACTTACAAACAGAAAAGAAACCTATTTCAAATTGTAAGGGTCCAATAAGGTGGTAATAGGCTATTTTTTATAAACGCTAATCAATCTTGGTAGTCTTGTATTTATTAATTTATTTGTGCCTATCGGGTGCATTGTTTGGGTCACATTCCAGTCCGTCCTTTTAAAGGTTTATTGTATGCTTTATTCTGTGGGGTAATTGTTGACCGGTCAATAGTAGCAACCTTTATATTTAGGTTGTTTATATGGTCTGTTTAGGAGTAAATTGTGGCACATTCTCCGTGTGTTACAATGTATCCATGCGTACGAACACCGCCTGTATCTGCCTCATATAGTCCCTATTGAAGGGTTCCATTCAAGGATACATGAGCTGTCTGCTCAACTTCATATTGGATGTGCCACTATAGCGCGGTATACTTTTAACTCCTGTTTAACTGCAAACTAGATCTAGAATTGTGCTATCTCTCTCTAGTTAAATTTTGCACGGTACAATCACTCACTCTCTATCTACTGTGACTTGCTGTGCCCCTTACAATGTTCCCTTAGCCACTCACTGACCCTGTTTAAAAAAAATGCACACTACCAGGGCTGGTGCAAGGATTTTTGCCACCCTAGGCAAAAGCTAATTTTGACGCCCCTTTGACTCCACCCATTGACCACACCCCTTTACCCGCCCCTTTTTCAGCCACCTATTGCATGTAACATTTAACTATGGTCGTGTACCCTGTGCCAGTCTGACTATTGTCATGTATATATAATATCCAGCCATTGTCTGCCACCTAGTACCATCCCAGTGATGCCAATCACTCTGCGCTGTTCAGCAGGTTGGCACACCAAACACGAGCAGTGCCTCCTATTCACTGCCAGGTGCCATTAAGCCACTGTCTGAAATCCTGTGCCACCAGGGCAACATAAAACGGTATGCTGCCTTGTGCCCTCTGCCAGTCTGGCACTGTCCTGCACCCTGTACCATTCATAGCCTTTTAGACAGTCTGTGCCACCTATTAGGCTCCATGTGCCACTGCTGGGCACCCTGTGCCAGTTAGAATCTATGGCCCCTAGTCAAGCAGCAGGTGTGCCCTGACCCCTGTACACAAGTGTGTGCCACCCTGCTGCCAGTCACTGTCCTGCAGCCTCTGACACCCTAGTGCAGGTTGTCAGAGTGCGGTTGCCATGGGTGCTCATCCACCATGTGCTAATATCATAGTGCCATCCTCTCCCCCTGCCCCCTAATGTGCCAGTATCAAGTGCCTCTCTCCTCCCCCCTCCATGTGCCAGTATCATGGCGCCAATTGTCAGTATCATGGCGCCAATAGTCCCCCTCCCCCGGTATTAAAAAAAAAAAAAGAAAAACACTTTCAGAAAAGTTTGTCCTGGGATTCGAACTCAGGACCTCTACACATCAGAGACAAGGCATTTACCCTCACAGCTATAAAAACTGTGTAGTTAGTTACTTAAAAATAAAAAAAAAGACTTAGTGTACATCCATACACATGACAGCTGCCCCAGTACACTGTGTATGGATGTAGCAGAGCTGGGTGTGTTGGGGCAGCTGTCATGTGTATTGCTGTACACTAGGTATTAAAGTTACCTACAGTAGAAGTCTTATATATTTTTTTTTAAAGTAACTAGCTAGACAGCTTTCATAGCTGTGAGAGTAAAACAAAAAAAAAACACTTTCAGAAAAGTTTGTCCTAGTATTCGAACTCACAACCTCTACACATCAGAGGCAAGGCATTTACCCTCACAGCCATGAAAGGTATCTAGATAGTTGCTTAAAAAAAAATATATATATATGACTTCTACTTATATAAGACTTATATATAATACCTAGTGTACAATCATACACAGGACAGCTGCCCCAACACACCTAGCTCTGCTACATCCATACACAGTGTACTGGGGCAGCTGTCATGTGTATGGATGTACACTAGGTATCAAAGTTGCCTACAGTAGAAGTCTTATTTTTTTTTATTTTTATTTTTAAGTAACTAGCTAGATAGCTTTCATGGCTGTGAGGGCTAATGCCTTGCCTCTGATGTGTAGAGGTCGTGAGTTCGAATCCCAGGACAAACTTTTCTGAAAAGCAGTCTAAATGTACTGTGTGCTGCTCCCTTTGCCCGAAGTGACTGACAAACTCATACTCGTAATCTGGCCGGAACAGAAGAAGCGAAGGAGATGAAGTAGGGGACGGGGTGCCGGCCCTGCACACTACACTAATACACCCCTCCCGACATGTTTCGCCACATACGTGGCTTCGTCAGGGGAAGTGGGCTATAGGTGGTGTTCGTACGCATGGATACATTGTAACACACAGAGAATGTGCCACAATTTACTCCTAAACAGACCATATAAACAACCTAAATATAAAGGTTGCTACTATTGACCGGTCAACAATTACCCCACAGAATAAAGCATACAATAAACCTTTAAAAGGACGGACTGGAATGTGACCCAAACAATGCACCCGATAGTCTTGTATTTATTCATTTATTTGTGCCTACTAAGATTGATTAGGGTTTATAAAAAATAGCCTATTACCACCTTATTGGACACTGACAATTTTAAATAGGTTTCTTTTCTGTTTGTAAGTCTTTAGTGGAAGAAATAAAGATAAGTATTTTAAATATTAGTTAGGGACCCCCTAAAGGGATTTTTGGTCCTATAAGACCACATTAGATTTTCTATATACACTCACCTAAAGGATTATTAGGAACACCATACTAATACGGTGTTGGACCCCCTTTTGCCTTCAGAACTGCCTTAATTCTACGTGGCATTGATTCAGGGTATTATTTACATTTATGTGTACAAACAAGGATGTACTGTGTACCTCGTTGACTGTAATCGGCAGCACGAGGGTGGTATACACAGTTCACCAATAGGCCCTATATCATTAGGGTAGCTATATGTGGTACTGTCGTTTTTTTGTTTTTCTGTATCTATCCACTTTTAAGCACCAATTTATTTACCGCCCCACCCTCTTAGGACCACCGTGTCAGGGCTGTGTGAGGTTTAGATCAGCCCAGGTTTCCACCATTAGGGGTCGTCCCTGGGCTGAGTATTAGACCAGGGAGAGACAATAGGGACAGTTTCCCCTCCATCCCCTGGTATGCTTTGAAGTGCTTAGTGTTAATATCATCCTTTTTGTATATGTGTCCAACTTTTAAAGGATTTAAATTATAGTATATAATTTTTTATTGGTTATATGAGTTGCTGGAAATAGTTTTGCATTTACCAAACCCCTTGAGACTTTTTCCATACTTAACTGCTGGATTAACAATAATACCACTCTGAGTTGATGGTAGAATATGAGGGAGGGAAGACATTTTAAGGAACTGACTTACAGTGGTGGTTTCCTATTACGGTACCACACTGGAATTAACTGCTCTTTAGAACAACCCAATCTTTCAATTTTTACTCCTGTGGCAATGGGACTGGGGTGCCAATAGTAGTTAAGTGGGGGGGGGGGGGGGGGGGGGGTTACATAATGGATCCATGATAGCTGAAAGGGTGTTTGTTCCATGTGTCCAGTGCAGGAAACAACCTTTTTACAGTCATTGTATAGGTGCATCTCAATAAATTAGAATATCATCGAAAACTTAAACGACATCTTTCAGCAGGCTTGTACCTATGAAACTGGCTGACCTGTTGCATGTGCACTTGGCAGCTGATGGCATCTGTGTTGGTTGTTCCTATGTGTCCGCATTGCTGAGAAGAATTAAGTGTTTATGTAAATGAGCCTCTTGGAGCAATGGGTGTGTTGCTGTTACACCTAGGGGCTCATTTGCATATATTAAACCTTAAAGGGGTACTACAGTTTGTTTTAACTGATGATCTATCCTCTGGATGGACCCCTGCCGTTCAGATGCTGATGATCTGACACCTGGGACCCCCGCCGATCATCTGATTGAGAAGGCAAGTGAACAGAGCTTAGCCCCGTCCAGGCCAGTTGATACTAACCGTGACGTCACCGGGCCAGCTGTAAACAGTGAGAAGGCCGCGCCGCTGCTGGAGCGCCGCTGCCTTCTCAAACAGCTGATCGGCAGGGGTCCCGGGTGTCGGACCCCTGACGATCAGATGCTGCTGATCTATCCAGAGGATAGATCATCAGTTTAAACAAAGTGCAGAACCCCTTTAAGTTTTCTCAGCAGTGCGGACACATACAGGTCCTTCTCAAAAAATTAGCATATTGTTATAAAGTTCATTATTTTCTGTAATGTACTGATAAACATTAGACTTTCATATATTTTAGATTCATTACACACAACTGAAGTAGTTCAAGCCTTTTATTGTTTTAATTATATGGGGGAGAAAAAAGAACTGGGTCGCACATCCACAGTGCTTGGCTTTGACCTAAAAAGTGTACAGCCCCCCGTATTGCATGCTGTACAAGAGGCATTAGTGTACATTTTGATCAAAAGGCATAAGCCCACTCACCACGTCAAGGAAGCCTCTATTGAGTGGGACCTACTCTGACAAAAGGGCGCAGCACGGTGCGATGACAAAGCGGCGATATCCTGGTAGGCGGCGGGACCCAGGAGTCAAAGCAGCAACCATGCTGTCTGACGATGCCACCCATGGCACTTTTATTGTTTTAATATTGATGATTTTGGCATACAGCTCATGAAAACCCAAATTTCCTATCTCAAAATATTAGCATATTTCATCTGACCAATAAAAGAAAAGTGTTTTTAATACAAAAAAAGTCAACCTTCAAATAATTATGTTCAGTTATGCACTCAATACTTGGTCGGGAATCCTTTTGCAGAAATGACTGCTTCAATGTGGCGTGGCATGGAGGCAATCAGCCTGTGGCACTGCTGAGGTGTAATGGAGGCCCAGGATGCTTCGATAGCGGCCTTAAGCTCATCCAGGGTGTTGGGTCTTGCGTCTCTCAACTTTCTCTTCCCAATATCCCACAGATTCTCTATGGGGTTCAGGTTAGGAAAGTTGGCAGGCCAATTGAGCACAGTAATACCATGGTCAGTAAACCATTTACCAGTGGTTTTGGCACTGTGAGCAGGTGCCAGGTCGTGCTGAAAAATGAAATCTTCATCTCCATAAAGCTTTTCAGCAGATGGAAGCATGAAGTGCTCCAAAATCTCCTGATAGTTAGCTGCATTGACCCTGCCCTTGATAAAACACAGTGGACCAACACCAGCAGCTGACATGGCACCCCAGACCATCACTGACTGTGGGTACTTGACACTGGACTTCAGGCATTTTGGCATTTCCCTCTCCCCAGTCTTCCTCCAGACTCTGGCACTTTGATTTCCGAATGACATGCAACAGTCCAGTGCTGCTTCTCTGTAGCCCAGGTCAGGCGCTTCTGCCGCTGTTTCTGGTTCAAAAGTGGCTTGACCTGGGGAATGCGGCACCTGTAGCCCATTTCCTGCACACGCCTGTACACGGTGGCTCTGGAGGTTTCTACTCCAGACTCAGTCCACTGCTTCTGCAGGTCCCCCAAGGTCTGGAATCGGTCCTTCTCCACAATCTTCCTCAGGGCCTGGTCACCTCTTCTCGTTGTGCAGCGTTTTCTGCCACACTTTTTCCTTCCCACAGACTTCCCACTGAGGTGCCTTGATACAGCACTCTGGGAACAGCCTATTCGGTCAGAAATTTCTTTCTGTGTCTTACCCTCTTGCTTGAGGGTGTCAATGATGGCCTTCTGGACAGCAGTCAGGTCGGCAGTCTTACCCATGATTGCGGTTTTGAGTAATGAACCAGGCTGGGAGTTTTTAAAAGCCTCAGGAATCTTTTGCAGGTGTTTAGAGTTAATTAGTTGATTCAGATAATTAGGTTAATAGCTCGTTTAGAGAACCTTTTCATGATATGCTAATTTTTTTAGATAGGAATTTTGGGTTTTCATGAGCTGTATACCAAAATCATCAATATTAAAACAATAAAAGGCTTGAACTACTTCAGTTGGTGTGTAATGAATCTAAAATATATGAAAGTCTAATGTTTATCAGTACATTACAGAAAATAATGAACTTTATCACAATATGCTAATTTTTTTAGAAGGACCTGTATGAACATGGAACCAACACCTTCAGCTGCCAAGTGCACATGGAACAGGTCAGCCATTGTCATAGGTACAAATCTGCTGACAGATGTCCTTTTAATTTATTTCAGTAATTCAATTCAAATAGTGAAACTCATATTTTGTATAGGTTCATTACACACAGAGTGATCTATATCAAGTGTTTATTTCTTAAAGGATAACTGTCACATTTAGACCCTAATTTTAATTTTCATATATGTAGAATCAGTTACTATTAGACTGACTTACCCCATATTTAATAAGATTCAGCCATTAGCAACCAGTCTGCATAAAACTGCAATTTCACTATTCAGTTAAGATGGCCGCCACTGCCCTCACCCTGAGGCTAATCCCGCCTGCCCTCACTAGCCAGAAGCAATAGCCCCCCAAAAGTGTAAGTAACCAGAGCCCTCCCCCCTAAAGGGTTCATCTCCTGCAGCACAAAGGGGTCCTCTTACCACATGTTGCTATCATTTATACACTGAACAGATGGCAGAACTCCCTTCCCTGGTCTGTGCTGCTTCAACTCTACTTCTCCAGCTCTGCTGAGTGAGGGAGCGTCTGCCAAGCGCAGGGACAGGGAGAAGTACACACAGCCCAGGCACTGTTATCAGCTGCTGGGGAGGACCTGGCATTAATAATTTACTTACAGTCCCTGGCTGTCAGTAATGTGAGCCTGCACACTGTGTGCTCAGTCTATCAACAGATAGACCAGTGATGGTGAACCTTTTACAGACCGAGTGCCAAAAGTGTAATCCAAAATCCCACAAATTTATCACAAAGTGCCAACGCGGCAATTTAACCTGAATACTACAGTTCAATATAGTATATCTTCCATGTACTTTATCATTTAGCTATAATAGCCTGTCTACATTCAGTGCACTGCCTGTGCCGTTCATAGTGCGCCCTGCGCTGATGAATGGCATATTGGTACACCATAGACTTTTTCCAGGGTGCGTGTGCCCACAGAGAGGGCTCTGAGTGCCGCCTCTCTCACCAGTGCCATAGATTCGCCACCACTGAGATAGACGGACCATGCCTAGCAACCCTATTTTAAAGGGCTTCTGTCACCCCACTAAAGTGTGTGTGGGGGAGGGGGGCTTCTAGTTAAATTCCTTATACTGCGATAAATGAAAATATAATGGTCTTACTTACTTTCCTTCAGCAGTTTCTTCTAAAAACAAACTTTTATAATATGTCCTGTTGATTGACAGGGCCAGCCGCGATCTCCTCCTCCGGCCGGCCCTGCCAGCATTTCAAAAATTGCGCGCCTGTGTTCATTCGGCGCAGGCGCTCTGAGATGGAGGCTCACCTCCTCAGCACCCCCTCAGTGCGCCTGCGCCGATGACATCACCGAAAGAGAAGACGTCATCGGCGCAGGCGCACTGAGGGAGTGCTGAGGAGGCGAGCCTCCTCATCTCAGAGTGCCTGCGCCGAATGAACACAGGCGCGCAATTTTTTTAAATGCTGACAGGGCCGGCCGGAGGAGGAGATCGCGGCTGGCCCTGTCAATCAACAGGACGAGGGGGCTTTTTTTTTGCGGCGGCTACCAGCAAGTAGACGCCCTACTTGCTGGTAGATACCTAATTTACATATTATAAAAGTTTGTTTTTAGAAGAAACTGCTGAAGGAAAGTAAGACCATTATATTTTTCATATATCGCAGTATAAGGAATTTAACTAGCCCCCCCCCCCCCCCCCCCAAAAAAAAAATGACTTTAGTGGGGTGACAGAAGCCCTTTAAGCACAGGTAAAAGTAGGCAGTACAGGGAACTAAACTGTGGAATTAAGGGGTAATTGAATACACAGTGAAAAGTTGAAATAGGGCCACCAAGGTGATATTAATCACCACAATCCAATACTCAAAAAAAATATGACAGTTATACTTTAATGTTGTTGATTATAGCTTCCAGCTAATGCAAACCCAAAAGTTAGTATCTCAGAAATAATAAATTCGGCACATCTCACACCAGTGCAGGGAGATGAAGACTGGCGTTTGGATATGCCAGTCTTGATAAATGTCCATCCATGAGACTACAATATTGAGTTTTCATTATCTGTAAGCCATAATTATCATTGTAAGAAATTCTTTCAGTACACACAGTGATCTATTTAATCTATATAATGGGAGTTTCAATTTTTGAATTGAATTACAGATTTTTTTTAATGATAATTTGAGATTCACTTCTATTTAAGGGTATATCAGACTGCAAGATTTTATGCTCGATAATCTGTAATGAGCGTTCCTATGAACGCTCCTTACTGATTATCTATCAGTCTAAGGCCCCATGCACACGGCCGTTGTTCACAGCCGTGTGCGGGCCGTGGAACCGCGGCCTGGATCCCTCCTGAGAGCAGGAGCGCACGGCGTCACTGGTTGCTATGACGCCGTGCGCTCCCTGCTGCCGGCACAGTACAGTAATACACTGGTATAGATCGTACCAGTGTATTACTGTACTGTGCCGGCAGCAGGGGGCGCACGGCGTCATAGCAACCAGTGACGCCGTGCGCTCCTGCTCTCAGGAGGGATCCAGGCCGCGGTTCCACGGCCCGCACACGGCTGTGAACAACGGCCGTGTGCATGGGGCCTAAGGCTGAGTTCACACGGGCGAGATTTCTGCGTGGGTGCGATGCGTGAGGTGAACGCATTGCACCCGCACTGAATCCGGACCCATTCACTTCTATGGGGCTGTGCACATGAGCGGTGATTTTCACGCATCACTTATGCGTTGCGTGAAAATCGCAGTATGCTTTATATTGTGCGTTTATCACGCAACGCAGGCCCCATAGAAGTGAATGGGGCTGCGTGAAAATAAAGCAAGTGCGGATGCGGTGCAATTTTTAACGCATGGTTGCTAAGATGACAGTCTATTCACTGTATTATTTTCCCTTAAAACATAGTTATAAGGGAAAATAATAACATCTACACACCACCTAACCCAAACCTGAACTTCAGTGAAAAAGTCTGGGTCTGGGTACCACAGTCATATATTTTTTATTTTATTTTTTTATCG
Organism: Bufo gargarizans; assembly: GCF_014858855.1. Classification (NCBI taxonomy): domain Eukaryota; kingdom Metazoa; phylum Chordata; class Amphibia; order Anura; family Bufonidae; genus Bufo; species Bufo gargarizans. The sequence goes on along the minus strand of NC_058082.1, from coordinate 359,185,559 downwards.
CGCGCGTGCAAAACGCATTGCACCTGCACGATAAAAAATAATACGATCGCAGTGAAAACTGACTGCAATTGGGTACCTACTCGCGCGGGTTTGCCGCAGTACACGGACTCATCCTGAACAAATCCGTCACGCCCTTGTGAACTCAGCCTAAGGGTCCATTCACACGTCCGTTGTTTCTTTCCTGATCTGTTCCGTTTTTTGCGGAACAGATCAGGACTAGTTCTGTACCCATTCATTTTTAATGGGTCCTGAAAAAAAACGGACAGCACAATGTGTGCTGTTCTGTTCCGCATGTCCGAAAAAATATAAAACTTGTCCTATTATTATCCGCAAAATCGGATCCTGGTACAATACATAGTCAAAGGATCCGCAAAAAACGGATGACATACGGATGACATTTTCAGGAACAACGGATCCGCAAAAAACGGACCGCAATTTGGGATATAGAAAAATACTGACGTGTGAATGTAGCCTAATACTGCCTCTAAATACCTGATGAATGAGCAAACATGCGTTCCTCGGGCAGTCCAGGTATATCAGCACGCTGAAAGATTCCGATTTGCCGGTGGCAGATCACGCTGTGTAATAGCAATCTGCCACCGGCACTCTGCTGTCCTGCATGGGGACGTACAATGGCATAGTGATCGCTCCTCCCCATGATGCGGAGGACATTGCTGCATGTAATAGCAGAGGTGTTCTCTACTAGATATCTGCCGCTTCCCTCCCGACAATCGCTAGCAGCATCTGGGTGTCTAATACACCCGCTACTTAGCAGGCTGATAAACTTTGAAGAGAAAAAGATTTGTGTTGGAATACAAGGCTGAAGGTAACCAGGCTTTTTCCCTCCGATGTTTATAGGACTCTAATAAATCTGTTCCGTGGAACCATTAATTTAATTAGCATGTCCATTATAATTAGAAAAGAATTACTTGTGCTTTACCAGGAAATCTTAAGTAGATTAGTGTAAATCTACCTAGCCGACTTTCTTCTTATTTCATTTTCTGATACCCTTGAAAAACTACTGAAAGATGGCCTATCAGTACATTTAATTTTTTATTTTTTTTGTAGGAGCAAATGAACATGCAGTTATTTTTTCAATTAGATGTCAGAAAAGCAGTCACTGAAGCCTCACTTGTCCGTTCTGCATATGATAGAATGTGTCCAATTCTTGGCAAAATCTGGTCCACGGACCTATTGAAGTTGACGGGGTCTCAAAAAAACAAAAAACAAACTGATGCAACGCAAATGGCATCTATATTTTGCGGATCCGTGTTTTGCAGACTGCAAGATACATACGGTCGTGTGCATGAGGACTTTGTTGGTTGAACCTGCTGATTTTGTGTAGGAGGTGCTAATTACTTTCCCCTAGTGGCAGATTTTGGGGGGGAAGTAGATTAAGCAGTTTGATTTCAATTGGCCGATCCTTTTCTTCTCAAGGGAATAAGGCTACTTTCCACCTCCTGACCACGACGGCTACGAGGAGATTGACCCCTGACCTCTGTAGGGGCAGGAACAGAGAGAGGGTTTAAATCCCCCCCTCCCACCACCATCAACAGTGTTTCCTGTCCCTACAGAGGACAGGGGCAGAGAGAGAGAGTCTCCCTGTGGGGAGATGAAGATGGATTTTTTCCTTGGCACCTAACGGTGTTCCCCCTGCCCTCCTGAGGTCAGCGTACTAATGCTGGGCAGGGGTGAAGGAGGGAGGCCTTGCTCCATTATTAGATGTGAGCCTGCTTTCGGCTGCGATCTCCCGCCGAGCCCTTGGGGCGTTCGCCGGGTGCGCACCAAAGCGCTTCTGAAGGCGGCCGACGTCACGAGGGAAGTGACATCATCCAGGAAATTTTGGCGCCAGCAAGCGCTGAATGCCTCCTGTACCGGCATTCCTGGAGCTGTGTGCGGTCATGTCGGCTGAACCCCGCTCCCCTGGAGACCCTCCTGTGCTACCTACTGTAAGTCCCCTTTGGGGAAGCGCTTGTTACTCTGCTACTTGTTTTTAAACACTGTACCAGGTTGCCTTCTCCTCCTCCTCCACTTCTCAGGCTTGGGGCTTTTTCTCATGCATTTTTTATTCATGGCTGATTGGGATTATTTTCCCCAGGTTCCTAAGGAGGCTCAGAAAAAAGTCAGGAAACAGGCCAAATGCGTGTCCTGCCTCAAACGGCTTCCGGACGATTACCGCAAGAAACTCTGCAAGGACTGTATTTCTAGTGTCATTGCGGAGGAACAGCCTTCCTTCCTTGATGAATTAAGGTCTATGATCCATAATGAAGTAAAGACCTCCTTATCCCAGATTTCCCCTCCTCTCAGGGACCCGCCTCCACCTAAAAGACGCAGGGAACCCTCTCCCTCCTTATCCGACCCGGAGGTAACAGGGGAGGATGCTTCATCTAGAGCCTGGGAAGACGAGGAGGCTTCCTCTGATATTGACACTACTGAGTCAGAGGAAATTTTGTTTCTCGCTTGATGAGATGCCAGACCTTCTAAGGGCTGTCCGGGCCACGATGGGGATAGAAGACACCCCAAAAGCCCACTCAATACAACATGAGATGTTCGGGAGACTCCGGGTTAAGAGAACCTGCGTGTTTCCAATTAATGAAAATATTCGTGACATGGTTCTGGACGAATGGTCCAACCCTGAGAAGCGGTTGGGGGTATCCAAATCCTTCAAAAACCAGCTATTATTTGATTCTAATGAGGGGAAGATCTTCAATGAAACTCCCAAAGTGGACATTCAGGTCGCTAAAGTTAATAAAAAGACTGCCTTGCCCTTTGAAGATACCTCACAGCTGCGTGACCCCATGGATAGGAAGGTGGATAGCCTCCTGAAGAAATCATGGGAAGCGGCCATGTTCAATCTAAAAACTAACATCGCGGCCACCTCGGTTGCTAGGTCCATGAGGTTGTGGCTTGACGAGTTAGAGACTCACATTAGAGATAATACCCCCAGGGATGAGCTGCTTAGGTCCCTCCTCTTATTGAAGTCCGCCACAGCCTTCATGGCAGATGCCTCGGCCGAATCTGTTAGATTCGCTGCGAAGGATGCAGGTTTTTCCAACGCTGCCCGCCGCGCCCTGTGGATGAAAAGCTGGTCGGGCGACAATACCTCAAAGATGAAGCTATGCTCCATCCCGTTTTCAGGGGAATATGTCTTTGGCCCGGTCTTGGACCGTATCCTAGAAAAGGCCGCGGACAAGAAGAAGGGCTTCCCTGAGGAAAGATCCTTTAAAAGGAAAATATCCCTTTCGGGCCCCCTCTAGCCAGAATAAACCCTTCAGGGATAAGGGAAAGTCAGGGCGTTGGAGCTATCCTAAAGGGGGCAGAGGTAGAGGTAACCCCTCCTCCTCCCAAAACAAGTCCTCCGACAAGCACTGACTCCGTGGGAGTCCATTTCCCCGATTCCCTGGGTCCGAGACATCATAAAATTCGGTTACCGAATCTAACTTTCCTCATCTCCCCCAAACCGCTTCATCATTACAAATCCAAGTTCCTCCAGTATTCGTATAAAAATTCTGCAGGGAATTCAGAGCCTTCTAGCTATGGACGTGATAGTACGGGTCCCTCCTTCTCAACTAGGACAGGGCTTCTATTCAAATCTGTTTCTCGTACAAAAGAAAGAGGGGTCTTTCCGTACAATTATAAACCTGAAAGCCTTGAACAAATTCATAACCTACCGGAAGTTCAGGATGGAATCCCTAAAATCCCTGATCCCCTTAATAGGGAAGAATGCCCTGATGTGCTCAGAAAATCTTCAGGACGCCTACTACCACGCTCCAATTCATCCGGAATCCCAGAGGTTCCTAAGATTTGCTATCCAGGATCGCAGGGGGGTGACCAACCACTTCCAGTTTACGGCCCTCCCCTTTGGGATATCATCTGCACCCAGAATCTTTACGAAGCTGGTAGTCGAGATGGTAGCCTTCCTGAGACACAAGGGGCTAGTAATTGTTCCATACCTGGACGACTTCCTCTTGGTTGGGAATTCAGAGGACGATCTGAGATCAGACTTGCTAACCTTCCTATCTCTCACCCAGGATCTAGGATGGTTGGTGAACCAGAAAAAGTCACATCTGATACCTTCCAGCACTATCCAGTTTTTAGGTGTCATCCTGGATTCCCGGGCTCAACGTACCTTTCTTCCACCAGACAAGATCAAGAGCCTCCAACTGAAGATTCGTCTGTTTCAGAACAGGAGGTCTTGTCCTATAAGGGAAGCCATGAGCCTCCTGGGCCTTCTTTTGTCCTGCATCCCGTCCGTTCCCTGGAGCCAGTCCCACTTTCGATCCCTTCAGTCATGGATCCTCAGATCTTGGGACAGACGACAGTCCTCACTGAACCACAAGGTTCTGATTCCCCCTGCGGTGAAGGTCTCCCTGAACTGGTGGAAATGCACAGCCTACCTGTCCTTGGGAGTCGCCTGGGAGAAGACCCCCTACATCCAAGTCCTTACGGATGCAAGCGAGAAAGGATGGGGTGCGAAAGTGGGAGATCACTTCTTTCAGGGCTCCTGGATTCCGACAACCCGCTCCCAATCTTCCAATTACAGGGAGCTGGAAGCGGTCCGAAAGGCTCTGAAGGCGGCAGAAGTCCTCCTTGTGGGTCATCACGTAAAGATACTTTCCGACAATACGACGACTGTAGCATACCTTTCTCATCAGGGAGGCACGAGATCGTAGAAGTTGATGTCCATCGCAAAAAAAATCTTCGAGTGGGCAGAGTCCCGCGTGAGGTCCATCTCCGCAATCCATTTGAAGGGGATACTAAATGTGGAGGCAGACTATCTCAGTCGCCAGTTGATAGACCATACCGAGTGGTCTCTGAATCAGGACGTGTTCCAGGCTCTGGTGGAAAAGTGGGGCACCCCACAGGTGGACCTGTTTTGCCTCCAGGAAGAACGCAAAGGTGCCGACGTTTTGCTCATTGAACCCTCGAGACAACCCTTGGGCCCTAGATGCGCTGACGATTCCTTGGGACTGGGATCTCTGCTACGCATTCCCACCCTTGCCTCTGCTTCCCAGGATAATCCAAAAGCTCAACCTAGAAGACTCAACTCTGATCCTAATAGCTCCCTATTGGCCGAAAAGGAGCTGGTTTCCTTCCTTAAAGAACCTATCGATAGAGGACCCATGGCCTCTTCCCTCCAGGAAGGACCTTCTTCATCAAGGGCCGATACTTCACCCAAACTCGAGTTTCCTCAAATTATCTGCTTGGATCCTGAAGTCCAGAGGTTGAGATCCCAAGGGCTCTCTGATCAGGTGATTTCTACCCTTAAAGCAAGTAGGAAGAAAGTTACCTTCTCAATATATTTGAAGACCTGGAAGCGATTTTGTTCCTGGAGCGGCAATCCTGCCCCAAATCTAGAACCACCCAACTTCCAGATGATCTTAGATTTCCTCCAGCAGGGACTTGAATTGGGTCTCAGGCCTTCCACCCTGAAGGTACAAGTCTCGGCCCTAGCCTGTTTTTTTGACCAAGATCTAGCCAATCATCGCTGGATCAGGAGATTTGAGAGCTGCTTCTCGACTTCGTCCCTCACTAAAAACCAGGATCCCCAATTGGGACCTCAATACGGTGCTCACAGGCCTGACCCTCGCCCCGTTCGAGCCCTTGGCCAGTTGTTCTATCAAACATCTTTTTCTAAAAACAGCCTTTTTAGTGGCCATCACTTCCGCAAGAAGGTTAGGCGAGATTCAGGCTCTATCCATTCAGGAACCCTATCTCTGTATCACCGATGATCGAATTGTCCTTAAATTAGATCCAGGGTTTCTACCTAAGGTAGTATCAGACTTCCACCGTAGCCAGGAGATAGTATTACCTTCCTTCTGCAGTAATCCCTCTAATGATAGGGAGTCTAGCTTCCATTCTCTGGATGTGAGACGCTCAGTCCTGCGATATCTCGAGGTATCTAAAGGTTTCCGTAGATCCAATAACCTTTTTGTCCTTTTCTCAGGTAAGAATAGGGGTCTAAAAGCCTCCAGGTCCTCCCTAGCTCGGTGGATCAGGGATTCCATTTCCATTTCCTATGAGTCTCAGGGCCTTCCTTGCCCCACAAATCTGAGAGCCCACTCTACTCGAGCTATGTCCTCCTCCCAAGCCGAGCGGGCAGGAGCTTCCCTTGATGATATCTGTAAAGCTGCTACCTGGTCTAGCATCCACACCTTCACTAAACATTATAGGTTAGACCTATCCAGTTCAGACCTGTCTTTTGGACGTAAGGTCCTTCAGGCGGTCCCCCCCCCCCCCTAGGCTATAATTTTTTATATCTCCTCGTAGCCGTCGTGGTGATGAGGTGGAAAGCCGGAATTAGACTTACCGGTAATTCAGTTTCCACGAGATCACCACGACGGCATGCATTTTCCCTACCCCTCTTTAAGTTTTCTTGGGAGGTTATGAAGTAATACCCTCTTGTTTGTTATGCTTTGATTCTCACCACTTATTTTTGTCTCTGTAATTTTGGACACACTGGTGCTGGTGGTGGGAGGGGGGGGGGGGGGGGATTTAAACCCTCTCTCTGTTCCTGCCCCTACAGAGGTCAGGTCAATCTCCTCGTAGCCGTCGTGGTGATCTCATGGAAACTGAATTACCGGTAAGTCGAATTCCGGCTTTCACACTTGCGGCAGAGTGCCCACAGGTTCTACATATGGCCATATTCACCTCCTCTGGAGGCTTAACAAAATACTGCCACACTGACTGCTACCGCCGCTGCCTACGTGCACTGTTACTTCCCCGGCGGGTAGGCTCCTGAGAAGCGGATGGTCTACCCCAAGCACGTTTGGCTCCCGACCTCCCACTGCTGCCACCCTGCTGACTCCCGGCCACTTGCTGGCTCACGGGCAAGCTGCCACCCTCTTCTCCCGATGATGATGAAGCCCCTTCGTCACCCGGCTCCCAAGTGCGATCAGCTACATAATCATCGAGTACTGTCTGTACATCACTGATATCCTCCTCAACCGTCTCTGGGTCAGGAGCCTGACCGCTCGCAACACGAGCTCCCACACCACTCTCCTCATCACTACTTGCCCGCCTAGCAGAGGAAGCAGCAGATGTCTCCCCCAGATCTTGGCTGGGCAGTAGCTCGTCCTCTCTGAAAAGTGGAGCCAAGCCTACGGCATATGATACTTCTCACACTGAGGGAACTGAAAATGACAGAGGAAGCTTCAGGACAGGTGGCGGCACAGGGCCTGCTCCCAGGCCATGCCAACTAAGCGTTGTGTCAAAGGAACCAATCGACTCTTGGCTGGGGGTGTCTGATGTTACTTGGGAAGAAGTGGATGACTGAGTCAACCATTCAAGAACCGCTGGGTTGCTGGTCAAGATGCGACCCCTGCTGCCACACCCCCTTACTCTGCTACGACCTCTACCTGCGCCAGAAACATTTGTGTCTCTGCTACTCCACTGTGCAGGGCCTGGCACTTCTCTGTCTGACATATTGTTAGATCAAATAAATAAATAAATACACCCCAAAAATGTCAAATTTTCTCACTTCAGCACACTGGCTAATTTCCTGAAATTCGGATCGAATTCCACTTCGTCAGCTTCGATTCGCTCATCTCTACACATGTCAATGATTTCCATCAGTGATCATGACAACTAGGCCTTAGCGTTCATGCGCACAACCATCGGATACAGTCAGTGTCACTTGGCTCTTACATCAGTTGCGTTTTAAATTGACTGAATACCTGCACTAGATTAGTTCCCTGGAAACACTGGTGGTACTGGCTGACCATCAAATGTGTTCTGACTCTCCCCTGAGATTTATGAGAAGGGTCGGGCATGTTAGATTTCAGCATGGCCAATCCTATTCTAGATGAGCCTTCTCCAGAGGTGTCTGGCAATGGCTTATTACCCTCTCCCCATTGAGAACATGTGTGTGTGTGTGGTGGGTTTGGGGGAATAGAGGTCAACCAACAGCTATTTAACCCATGTGCCTACTATACTTAACTTTAACTGGGATCAGAATTGGTGCATAACGTCGCCTCTTCCTCAAACAATGAGCATCCTGTATTAAGTGGAAAGGGAATATCCATTTAAAGGAAACCTGCACTTGAAGTGCAGTGCAATCTGTGGACAGCATGTGTATAGAGCAGGAGGAGCTGAGCTGATTGATATACAGTTTTATGGGAAAATATCTAGTATGACTTGTATTTTATTCTTTGAAATTTATGCTCATCCTGTGAGTCATGTGGGTGGTCCTGCTCAGTGACTGGCAGCTAACTATACCCAGTACACGGATAGCTGTCACCCAACAGGACCACCCACATGACTCCTAACCAGAAAATGGGCAGGAATTTCAATGAAGAAAATAGATTTTATACCGTATCCTATCCCATAAAAATCTTTATATCCGCTCAGCACCTCCTTCTCTATAACATGAAACCTGCAGATCGGACCTCCTTCATGCTGACTAGTGACCTGCGGCACCTTCTCGGTTAGTATACGCTTATTCCCTGTATTTAGGTCAGTCAATCTACGATATGTTTTAGCTGACTGCAACGGCACCAGGGAAGGCTTGCTTTGGGGGGGAGGAGGAAGAACAGAGATTGTTTTAGGAAACTGATCCGGCCATTGATTAACGTTGTTTATAAAGCCGAAAAAAGACATTTGTCCATCCAGACATTTGGCCTGTTATCCTGCAAGTTGATCCAGAGGAAGGCAAAAAACTCCTGTGAGATAGAAGCTAATTTTCCCATTTAAAAGGGCTTCTGTCACCCCACTAAACCTTTTTTTTTTGCTTCCTTATAATCCCTACACTGCGATTTATAGCTGCATGATCTAATTAATCATTTTGGTCCTGTAGATTTTGTTAAAAACATGCTTTTAAAATATGCAAATTACCTTGCTACCAGCAAGTAGGACGGCTACTTGCTGGTAGCAGCCGCATCCTCCGATCCTCTCCGCATTGTCATTGACAGGGCCAGGGAACGGAATCGTTCTCTGCTGGCCCTGCCTGTTTTTATTCAAAATCTGCCGCCTGCGTCGCGGCCGTACCTGTCTTCAATCGGCGCCGATGGCGTCACATCTACACCCGGCGCAGGCGCATTGAGGATGGAGTGGCCGAGGAAAAGGGGGAAAAATTCCTTCCTGACTCTAATCGGGCAATCAGAATAACCTGTAATAATATTACACTCCAGAAATACATCTAAGCCCCTCTTGAACTCTTTTATTGTACTCACCATCACCACCTCCTCGTCCCCTCGTCACAGTCACCGTCCTGAGGATAAATAGATGATGGGAGAGATCTCTGTACTGACCCTTGATATATTTATACATAGTTGTTAGATCTCCCCTAATTTTGATAATCTTAAAGGGTACTGTAGTCCCCCCATTCCAGTTATTACTTTAGTTGCCCTCCTCTGGACCCTCTCCAGCTCTCCTATGTCTGCCTTGTTCACAGGAGCCCAGAACTGTACACAGTACTCCATGTGTGGTCTGATTAGTGATTTGTAAATTATGTGTACGTTCCCCAAAATACTCTGTGCTCTGTCTAGGCGACCTCAGATGTCAGCTGGCTACATTACACTAGAATTTTTTGTCCTCTTTCCCTTTTTTGTGGTGGTTATACAAAGGCGAGGGGGGGGGGGAAGTATTGGATGCAAACTGGAAAACCACAGCAGAAAGGCATAGGATTTTTTTTGGCCGTGTAAACATGATCTAAAGAAAAAGCAATTAAAGAGCATCTGTCAGCAGATTTGTACCTATGACACTGGCTGACCTGTTACATGTGCGCTTGGCAGCTGAAGGCATCTGTGTTGGTTCCATGTTCATATGTGCCCGCATTGCTGAGAAAAATGTTTTAATATATACAAATGAGCCTCTAGGAGCAACGGGGGCGTTGCCGTAACACCTAGAGTCTCTGCTCTCTCTGTAAGGCCCCTTGCAGACGAGCGTGTCCGGATGCGTTGCGAATGCGTTCAGTGAAAAATGCACGATTTCGCAGGCAAAGTCATTCAGTTTGAGTTTTTATCGCGCGGGTGCAATGCGATTTAATGCGTTGCACGCTCGTGATAAAAAAAAACCTAAAGGTATACAAACAACATCTCTTAGCAACCATCCATGAAAAATGCATTGCATCCGCACTTGCTTGCAGATGCGATGCAATTTTCACGCAGTTCCATTCACTTCGATGGGGCCAGCGTTGCGTGAAAATCGCGGAATTTAGAACATGCTGCGATTTACAGCAACGCACAAGTGATGCGTGAAAACTAACGCTCATGTACACAGATCCATTGCGGGCGCAATGCATACGCATCACGCATTTCACACGCGCGGAATACTTGCTCGTGTGATAGAGACCTAACTACCATGCCTTCTCAGCTTTGACAGGGCAAAGGAGTGAAAACATTTTCACACAGACCCTGTAAATCAAAGTATAGAGAGCAGCAGAGAGGGCAGAGCCTCTAGGTCACGCGTGGCCAACCTGCGGCTCTCCAGCTGTTGTAAAACTACAACTCCCACTATGCCCTGCTGTAGGCAGCTATCAGCCTGCTGAGAGTTGTAGTTTTGCAACAGCTGGAGAGCCTCAGGTTGGCCATCCCTGCTTTAGGTGTAAAGGCAATGCCCCCGTTGCTCCTAGAGGCTCATTTGCATATATGAAAACTTCAGCTGCCAAATGCACATGCAACAGGTCAGCCAGTTTCATAGGTATAAGGCCTCCTGCACGCGACCGTGTGCGCCCTATTGCGGACCGCACTACAGAGTGTTTCCGTGGGGTTTCGTCCCGTACTTCCATTCCGCAAAAAGATAGAACATGTCCTGTCTTTTTGCGGAACGGCCGGATCGCGGACCCGTTAAAGTGAATAGGTCCACGATCTGCTGTGGCTGCCCCGCGGACGGTGTTCGTGCATTGTGGCCCGCAGCACGACCATGGGGTGCACACGTTCGTGTGCAGGAGGCCTAAATATGCTGATTGATGCCCTTTAATATCATTGAAGAACAGTATCAATTAAAATATTGAGGTTTGAAAAATGAAGGGATTTGCTCACTTTTCTTTCTCCCTTAAATAGTTCCCGTTTTATTTTACAGAGGACTTCATTCCCCTAAGGAAGACTGCAGCCATGGAGAATGGACAGGAAATGCCAGAACAACCGGTAACAATTTTTCTACTTTGTAGTACGTGAATAGACGTCATGCTTTTAACCCTTTTACTGCCAAGGACATATGCAGTATGTTGTGAGTTTAAACAATAAGCTATTGGAGCTATAGTAAAAGGTATATAGCTTAATTTTAGTTGTTTGTTTAGTTTTTTTTAGCTTCTCATCCTATCTTTGCACCGTCCATTTTCTTTGTTTACAGACATGCAGTCATGTCCCATAGTCTCCCCGGCACATGAGGGCACATGTTCCCTTTATCTGCTCGGCTCCTCTGTCATTATAACAATTGATCCTCAAATGTATCGGTTGCACTAAAACCTGTACAATTAAATGAAGAATCTGTAAATGTTGTTGAAGTTTGTAACTTAAGACTAAAGATGACCCCAGTCAGATAGCTGTTGCATAATGCACGTTCCAAATAAATAGACCGAGTTTTTAGGCTGACAGTCATCACATGTGGTGGATGACTTTATTTTTTTATACCTTTTTTATTTTGTTTAAAACATGTTTCAGTGTTTTCACTTTTTGTATATGAATTGGTGTTTTACACCCTTTAAGACCCTTTTACATGGGCCAACCCAGCCGGCAATTACCGGGAGCAAAGAGTTTGTTCCCAATAACTGCCTTGTTATCAAAGGAGGTGAGAGCTGCATTTACATGCATCTAATGCTTTTACATTCATCTCCACTGTATGGGGATGTGGAATTACTGCTGCGATTACTCGTCCTCATTGAGAATCGTTGTTTCTGAGGAGCAGATCCCTCTTTAGACAGCACAGATTGCTGTCCAGAAAGGATTATTTAGGTGTCTGCAGCAGCAATGCTTTCACCTGATGAATGAGTGACACCTGGACCCCCACCGATCAGCTGTTTGAGAAGGCACCAGAATTCATAGAGGAGAATGAACACGCTATGCAAGAGCTTCTCTGTCCTCGTTCTAGAAATCGGTGATATTCTCAGCACTCAGACCCCCACCAATGTCTCTATGACATGTTAAATCTTTTATGATATGCAGCACCGCAGCCTTCTCGTAGCTCACCAAGCACAGCTCTGTATATTGTATGGCGGCTGTACTTGGTATTGCAGCTCAGCCCCATTCACTTTTATTGGTATGAGCTGTACCTAGGCCATGTGACTGATGAACACAACATCACATGGCCTAGGTAAGACTGGAGAAGGCTGTGGCTCTACTGTGACCACCACTGCCTTCTCAAACAGCAGATCGGCAGAGGTCCCAGGTGTCAGACCGCCACCTCTCAGATGCCAATTACCTATCAATCAGTTAAAATAACCCCTTAAGGCCTCTTGCACACATTCCGTTTTTGAGGATTACGTTTGCGGAACTATTCATTTCAATGGTTTTGCAAAAAAAAAAAAAAGGAATGTACTCCATATGCATTCCATTTTCCTATTTCTGTTCCACTGAAAGATGGAACTTGTCCTTTTATTGCCCGAAAATAACGATACATGGCTCCATTCAAGTCAATGGGTCCGCAAAAAAACAGAATGCATCCGTATGCCTTCTGTTTCCGTTCAGTTTTTTCAGAACCATCTATTGAAAATGTTATGCCCTGCCCAATTTTTTTCTGTATTTACTGTTTAAAGGGAACCTGTCATGTGGATATTTGATTATAATCTAGCTAATTATATACAATCATAAAGTACCTTAGATGTATTCACTTACTGGTGTGACAGATGGTTACCTCATAATATACACACTAAGATGCCGCATGCTAATGAGCTGATTTGAGTCCAGCGTGATGTCATTGAGTCAAGCGTATATTTAATTCAGAGCTGTATCCACTCCCCTGCCCACCTGCTGCTGATTCATATGGAAAATAACTGTCAATCAGCAGCAGGTAGGTGGAGAGAGTCAGGAGCTCATAAATAGGATTCCTCATTATCAGCTGGAGCTTTTCAATACAAGATGTTGGCAGATTGACTGGGTCAATTAAAGAAAGTGACCCAGCATTTTGCTAAGAGAATCAGTCACTTATTTATGTTGCCCTTAGTTAGGACAGCATAAAACAGGTGACGGGTCCTCTTTAAACATTATGCTTCCATTTCCATATGTGATCTGCAAAAAACGGATCACAAACGAGACTGAACGGAAGCGGAAACACTACTGAAACAACGGAAAAACTGATTTGTGAAAAACGGACTGCAAAACCATACGGTCGTGTGCAAGAGGCCTAAAGTCCAGGGACTCCAATTGCTCAATTATTTGTCTGTTTGCTGTCTGATCCTTGAAGTAGATAACTTTACAGCTGTAGAACATACAGTACAGACCAAAAGTTTGGACACACCTTCTCATTCAAAGAGTTTTCTTTATTTTCATGACTATGAAAATTGTAGATTCACACTGAAGGCATCAACACTATGAATTAACACATGTGGAATTATATACATAACAAAAAAGTGTGAAACAACTGAAAATATGTCATATTCTAGGTTCTTCAAAGTAGCCACCTTTTGCTTTGATTACTGCTGTGCACACTCTTGGCATTCTCTTGATGAGCTTCAAGAGGTAGTCACCTGAAATGGTCTTCCAACAGTCTTGAAGGAGTTCCCAGAGATGCTTAGCACTTGTTGGCCCTTTTGCCTTCACTCTCCGGTCCAGCTCACCCCAAATCATCTCGATTGGGTTCAGGTCCGGTGACTGTGGAGGTCAGGTCATCTGGCGCAGCACCCCATCACTCTCCTTCATGGTCAAATAGCCCTTACACAGCCTGGAGGTGTGTTTGGGGTCATTGTCCTGTTGAAAAATAAATGATGGTCAAACTAAACGCAAACTGGATGGAATAGCATGCCGCTGCAAGATGCTGTGGTAGCCATGCTTGTTCAGTATGCCTTCAATTTTGAATAAATCCCCAACAGTGTCACCAGCAAAGCACCCCCACACCATCACACCTCCTCCTCCTCCATGCTTCACGGTGGGAACCAGGCATGTAGAGTCCATCCGTTCACCTTTTCTGCGTCGCACAAGGACATGGTGGTTGGAACCAAAGATCTTAAATTTGGACTCATCAGACCAACGCACAGATTTCCACTGGTCTAATGTCCATTCCTTGTGTTCTTTAGCCCAAACAAGTCTCTTCTGCTTGTTGCCTGTCCTTAGCAGTGGTTTCCTAGCAGATATTCTACCATGAAGGCCTGATTCACACAGTCTCCTCTTAACAGTTGTTCTAGAGATGTGTCTGCTGCTAGAACTCTGTGTGGCATTGACCTGGTCTCTAATCTGAGCTGCTGTTAACCTGCGATTTCTGAGGCTGGTGACTCGGATGAACTTATCCTCCGCAGCAGAGGTGGCTCTTGGTCTTCCTTTCCTGGGGCGGTCCGCATGTGAGCTAGTTTCTTTGTAGCGCTTGATGGTTTTTGTGACTGCACTTGAGGACACTTTTAAAGTTTTCCCAATTTTTCGGACTGACCTTCATTTCTTAAAGTAATGATGGCCACTCGTTTTTCTTGCCATAATACAAATTCTAACAGTCTATTCAGTAGGACTATCAGCTGTGTATCCACCTGACTTCTCCACAACGCAACTGATGGTCCCAACCCCATTTATAAGGCAAGAAATCCCATTTATTAAACCTGACAGGGCACACCTGTGAAGTGAAAACCATTTCAGGTGACTACCTCTTGAAGCTCATCAAGAGAATGCCAAGAGTGTGCAAAGCAGTAATCAAAGCAAAAGGTGGGTACTTTGAAGAACCTAGAATATGACATATTTTCAGTTTCACACTTTTTTGTTATGTATATAATTCCACATGTGTTAATTCATAGTTTTGATGCCTTCAGTGGGAATCTACAATTTTCATAGTCATGAAAATAAAGAAAACTCTTTGAATGAGAAGGTGTGTCCAAACTTTTGGTCTGTACTGTATAACATTTTGTTACTTTACATGTTGATAAGTTACATGTACACTGCATTTTATACATTGTGGTTAAAAAAAATGAGGTTCCTTTTATAATGTGTATAGCAATTTAGAAAGGTTTTACTATCTCAAGACATATAATGAGGCTCAGTTCACATTCTTACTTTCTTACCCCCAAAAAACATTTGAATATGTTTTTATTTTTATGAACAGCATAGTCTGCAATGCTATACTTTCCGTCACCCTGCTAATTGATCCCTTAAAAGAAAATGGTCACTTTACAAACCAATAGCTCATACCAACCAGTAGATTAGTATTTTTTGAACGAATATCCAACCTTTTTTGATCTACGGTATGTCTCAAAATTAAGTACACCCCTCACATTTTGTATATTTTATCATATAATTTTATAAATAATTTTTTTATTATCTTTTCATGTGACAACACTGAAGATCTGACACTTTGATACAATGTAAAGTAGTCAGTGTACAGCTTGTATAACAGTGTAAATTTGGTGTGCCCTCCAAATAACTCAACACACAGCCATTAATGTCTAAACCGCTGGCAACAAAAGTGAGTACACCCTAAGTGAAAATAGCCAAATTGTGCCCAAAGTGTCAATATTTTGTGTGGCTACCATTATTTTCCAGCACTGCCTTAACTCTCTTGGGCATGGAGTTCACTTCAGTTTTACAAGTTTCCACTGGAATCCTCTTCCACTCCTCCATGATGACATCATGGAGCTGGTGGATGTTAGAGACCTTGCGCTCCTCCACCTTCCGTTTGAGGAGGCCCCACAGTGTTCAATAGGGTTTAGGTCTGGAGACCTGCTTGGCCAGTCCAGCACCTTTTACCCTCAGTTTCTTTAGCAGGACAGTGGTTGTTTTGGAGGTGTGTTTGGGTCGTTATCATGTTGGAATACTTCCCTGCGGCCCAGTTTCTGAAGGGAAGGGGGATCAGGCTCGGCTGCAGTATGTCATAGTACATGTTGGCATTCATGGTTCCCTCAATGAACTGTAGCTCCCCACAGCCAGCAGCGCTCATGCAGCCCTGGCTACTTTACATTGTGTAAAAGTGGCATATCTTCAGTGTTGTCACATGAAAAGATGTAATAAAATATTTACACAAATGTGAGGGGTGTACTCACTTTTTTGTGAGATACTGTAGATGCTTTTAATTTCATTGTATTGCAAAGCGGCGTGTTCGAAAATCTCTTCAGGCGGGGCATATGACCCCAATATTTGCAACTGTTTACCCTACAGTTGTATATTTTGGGATCACATTGATTAGGACAATTTTCTAGGTTACCTTAAAGGGGTTGTCTCACTTCAGTAAGTGTCCATATTGCTTCCTTTGCTGACTGGATTCATTTTCCCATCACATTATACACTGCTCGTTTCCATGGTTACAGACCACCCTGCAATCCATCAGTGGTGGCCGTGCTTGCACAATATAGAAAAAAAACACTAGTCTATGTGCGCTCCCATGGTCCTCGCCACCAGAGAGGCTGACGCTTTTTCCTATAGTGTCCAAGCATGACCACCACTGATGGATTGCAGGATGGTCTGTAACCATGGAAACGAGCAGTGTATAATCTGATGGAAAAATGAATCCAGCCAGCAAAGGAAGCAACATGGACAATCACAATACAAGTAAGTGGCTTGTATTAACTTTCTCTACATGATAAATGCCACTTACTGAAGTGAGACAGCCCCTTTAATTAAATGAGCAAACTTGTGACAGTAATTGCATAAAAAAAAAAAACTGTACTGTACATCTGTGGATTTAGGGAGAAAATTTCCTTTGCGATGATGTGGATTAACTGATAATCGTTCTCAAGTTTCTCTCCAGCAACACTACTTATAAGCCACATCCTTCAGTGTGCAGCTATAGACACTCATTGCCTTCTGGAGAGATTTTTTTTTTGCAGCTCGTCCGATACTCAGTGTTTTCTGGAAAGATGCTATACCTGGCCATGTGATAAAAAACGCTTCTGAAGAACTATACTGAATCTTAAAATTGATATAAGGTGATACTTTTTTGAAAAAAATTTAAGCTTTCTATCAAAAATAAAATCAAGATGACCGCTTCTGTGTGAAAACCGTGTGTACAACATTTTCTTTAATCTCTGCCGTCTGGGCAGACTTTCACGAAGATTGAAGTTTATATTTTCAATTTTTTCTTTTTCTTTAATTAGGTCAAAAAAGCCAAAATGCAGGATGCCGGAGAGGAACCTATAAGGTTAGTAAATGTGAAAGGGACTTTATCTTTACTTTTATCGCTCACTGCTGCTGTTTTTTTTTTTTTTTTTTTCAGTTGTGGTTAATATTGGAAATTTTTCAGCTTTTGGTCCTCTGTTTTGTGAATTCACAATGGATTTTTATGTATCGGGGGGACAGGGTGGTTTCCTTATTATATGTCTCTGTTGGGTTTTATGTGGACTGTTTGTACAACTACTTTTAAAGTGATTTGCTAATATTAAATGTAATTTCAACTGCTGGAATCAGTGCTTTATGGGAAAGCTGTACTGATTATTCTCGCTCCTTGCTCTTGTCCATCCAGAGGCGCCATATACACTGAACATTAGGTAGGTACAAGTGTCGATACAGGAACCCGTTCATGCTGGTTTGGGAGAACACCTCAAAGGCTGCGCTATGAACTCTAGTTTACAAGCGCCATATGAACATGGCCTTACCCTTTCCCAGTTACCATTGCTGTCTGCCGAACATGTAATTATCTAATAAATGCTAATTGTTCATTGTCATCTCTGTATTATTTTTTTCAAGGCAAGTGAGTAACAGTGAAAGCAGCGCGCAGAAAGGTGAACTGCCTTCAAACCACTCAGTTTCCAATGAAAGTGAGTATGAACCAAAATCTTACTGTAAAATGGAATGTAAAACCCCAACTATAATCAGTGAAATTCCAGCAATTTTTTTTTTTTTTTTTTTTTTTTTTTTTAGACAGAAAAATGTTTAATTCATCTAAGCATCAACTCTTAGTAGCGAGTCTAACTTCGACCCACTTTTATACACTATTTTACAGTTTTAGGTGAAGTTGGCTCATTTTCACCTTTTAAACCGCTGCCAGTGGGGACATGAACATAGAGCATGCTTTTTTCACCCTGCTGGTGGCTCCATGCCTCAGAAAAAAACGTTTGATCCTATGTGCAAATAAAGTGCAAGTGCTATGTTGGGTGGTCCATAGCACAGCAAGAGCCCCGACACTCCTCTCCTAACCGAGCCCAACTCCCCCCTTGCTCCTGATTGACATCTCCCTCCCCTCCAAACATCACGTACCTCCACTCTGAAACCTTATGAAGGTGCAGTGTACAGCCTGACCTCCTCAGGTGGTAATATACCGCCTGGCTGGGCGCTGCACTAGATTTCAGAGCGGGGATGCATGACGTTGAGAGGAGATTGAAATGTCAATCAGGAGTGAGGGGGAGTAGTGGGGCTCCAGAGACCTGGGTTCTGTCAGGATTTGCTTGTGTCATTTGATCTGGCATAAATGTCACGGCTCTTTTATGCATGGATCTTCTCCTATCAATCACTTGCTGCAATGTCTTCTGTAGTAAAAATATACAAAAGTGCATTACTTTATAGGATCTTCTTTAAAGTGCTACGGCCATTTTTCTGTCATCGTGGTCTTAAAGGTCACCAAGTTGAACAAGGGCTCATGTACACAAACGTATTTTCTTTCTGTGTCCGTTCCATTTTTTTGCGGACCGTATGCGAAACCATTCATTTCAATGGGTCCGCAAAAAACAAAAGTTACTCCGTGTGCATTCTGTTTCCGTATTTCCGTTCCGCAAAAAAATAGAACATGCCCTATTATTGTCCGCATTACGGAGAAGGATAGGACTGTTCTATTAGGGGCCAGCTGTTCTGTTTTGCAAAATACGGAATGCGCATCCGTATTTTTTGCGGACTGAAAAATACATACAGTCGTGTGCATGAGCCCTAAACTGTATGTTGTTGAGAAAGCAACTGTCCAATCAGGAGCTCATTGATTGTGTGTGACACACTACTGGTAATGGATATTTTTTTTTATTTTTATACATTTTCCTCAGATCTTGCTGCTTGGCTGTGTTTTACCTCAGCTCCACTAGGGCAGAGTGGTGTTCTGTGGTTTCAGTTTAGTTTTACTTTAGGGACTTTAAAGTGTAACTGTCATGTTTAAAAAAAAAATTAAAATACTGTTTTAGCATATGTTGCTGCAGCAGTCTTTAATTTCTTCACCTAACGCTGTTTTCCTTAAGTTAGTTAAACCTTAGTTACGGATGTTTTAACCTCTACAATATGAGGATCTTCTCAAGATGTCCCCACTGCCAGTTCTCTGAGGCCAAAACTGCTTTCCTTCACTTCCCATATACACTTGCTGTAGCCAGCAGCTTCCTGCCAGCCAATCAGATTGGATTACTGAGAGGCAGGAATGCTCCTCTGTCTTCTGTTAAATGGGTTGTCCGCATTCAGAGCTGAACCCAGACATACCCTTATTTTCACCCAGACAGCCCTCCTGAGGCTAGCATCGGAGCATCTCATGCTCCAATGCGCTTCCTTTCCCTGCGCTAAATCGCGCAGGGCACGGGCTCTTTTGTTTTCAATAATACACTGTCTGGCGGAAACTTCCGCCCGGCAGTGTGTTCGGTGACGTCACCGGCTCTGATGGGTGGGCTTTAGCTCTGCTCTAGCGCTAAATCCCACCCATTAGTGCCGGTGACCTCACCGGGGTTCCTGGCAGCCCCATGGAGAGCCCTGGTACGTCACCGGATCTCCAAAAAATTCCTTTGCCCTGCACAATTTAACTGCTCCGATGCTCATGTCAGGTGGGCTGCCTGGGTGAAAATGGAGGGGTGTCCGGGTTCAGCTCTGAACCCGGACAAGCCCTTTAATACTAAAGGGAAGACAGACAAGCCACAGCAACTGTCTTTTAAGGGACCACTTGAATGGGACAGGGGACATTAATGAGAGCTGTTATTATAAGGTAATTATCATTGACAGACTTACTTGGGTATACATGCCTAGCTCTAATGAACTAGCAAATAAATAAAAATTACAGTTACACTTTAAGGTAGTCTGGCAAACGCCTCATTTTTCATGATTGGCTCAGGCTGCTGTTTTCTCCCACCACCTGCAGCTCTGCCTCCTCAAATTGGCTGCTGCAAGTCTTTTTAAGTCTCACCAAGAAGTACTAAACCACCAAAACAGCTGGCGATCATTGGGCATGCACGCTCCAAACTGAGCATGCATGTGCAAAAGTAGACCGATACTGTATATTTTAAATAGGACTACGTTTTCATACATTTTACATACATGATATAGAATAACTTGATGGATATGTAAATTCATCCTCTGTGTTCCTTATGTATTGTAAAAGTTTTCTTAAATTTCTCAAAAATGTTTTATGTGATTTTTATTTTGTTATATATTTTTATGTATTTTTTGGGGTAAGTATGCCTGTCTTATTGCTACAGTAGCCGGTGTACCATGCATTAAATTTCATTTGGGATTTTTACCTTTCTCTAGCAGTCCTTCCCTGTGCTGACTACATATCTCGCACCCCTGGTGACTACACCAGCCAGCTGTATTCTTCAAAGTAAGCTTATTTTAACACCTACCTATTTCAGCAAATATGATATTTGTGTTTTTTATATTTTAACATGACAATCGCCTTCACTCTTGATTTAATAATAATGATTATTAATATTCATTGCTTTGAATTTTCAATATTTGTTGCACGACCCAATAGTATGAATCATAACCAAAGCTCCACAGCTTCTCTGTAGCATTGCACCACAATTAAAGGGTTTCTGTCACCCCAATTTTCGCTATTAAACAGGCTGACATTATAGATGTGAAAATGTCACCTGAATTTAACTCTGCATTTCTTTTATTTAAGTATGCCCCCGTTTTCGTGTAATTTTAACTTTTATTATATGCAAATGAGCCTCTAGGAGCAGGGGGGGGGGGGGGGATGCACCTGCTCCTAGAGGCTCCGTTCGCCCACCTCATTTCCACCCTCTTCTGTCTTGATTGAAAGGTCCAGGCCAGCGTTGGTTCTCCTGCTGACCCCATCTGCTGTGTAAATCTCACGCCTGCGCCGTCCCGTTCAGTATTCGGCACAAGCGCAGTGAGAAAGCCGGCTGCTCCCCCTGTTCCTAGAGGCTCATTTGCTTATAATAAACGTTCAAATTACACCAAAATAGGGGCATACTTAAATAAAAGAAATGCAGAGTTAAATTCAGGTGACATTTTCATATCTATAATGTCAGCCTGTTTAATAGCGAAAATTGGGGTGACAGAAACCCTGTAAAGAAGTATTCTGGTTTTAGCAAATAAATGATATTTCTTTTGGTTATATATTTTCAGCCTTTTTGTTCATTTCATCAAGAGGGGACTACCTGGTATGATGGAGGTGACAAGTTTAACGATTTCTGCTTGTTGCTATCTAATAGGAACCTTCCTTGTTAGTTTACTCCCAGTGGATAATGATCTTTCTCATCCGTATCATTGGGGGACACGTGCTTGACCATGGGTATAGCTGTTGCCACTAGGAGGCAGACACTAAGCACAAAGATGTGAGCTCCTCCCTTCGGCTATACCCTTCCTACAGGGACTAGGCTAAATCAGTTTTAGCTTAGTGTCTGTAGGATGGCCCTGGCGTGCGACGCTTTAGTGATTCCGTGAAGTCAGTTTACATTTTCTTACGTGTTCCCACCTCTTCCTCTCATTCTGCGTCTCCTCCGGAAGATCAGGTCCGAAGGTCTGCCCGTCTTTCTCGTGGCCCCCGATTGGCCACGCCGAGTGTGGCACTCATCTCTAGTCACCCTCCTCGCTGACTAATCCTGGCGTCTTCCTCTTCGGGAGGACCTCTTGTGGCAGGGACCGATCTTCCACCTGAATTTAGGGTCGCTACATTTAACGGCATGGCTGTTGAAGCTGACGTATTATGGGCTCGGGGTTTCTCGGATGCAGTGGTCCAGACCATGATTAGTGCCAGAAAGCCGTCGTCTTCCCGAATATACCACCGGACCTGGCAGTCCTACTTTAGTTGGTGTGAGCGTCATCAGCTGTCTCCCGTTCATATATTGTTGCTGCGATTCTTGTCTTTCCTGCAGTCGGGCATAAACTTGGGGCTGGCTCTCAGCTCCCTCAAAGGGCAAGTTTCTGCTCTGTCCATTCTTTTTCAGCGGAACTTGGCTTCCCTTTCTGCGGTTTCTGACTTTTTTTGCAGGAGGTGGCGCATGCTGTGCCCCCTTTCCATCTTCCATTGAATCCCTCGGATCTTAATCTAGTGCTCAACGCTCTCCAGTCTTCACCGTTTGAGCCTTTGCAGCAGGTGTCGCTTCGCTTCCTGTCCTACAAGGTTGCCTTTTTGGTGGCAATCACTTCCATCCGTAGGGTGTCGGAACTCGCCTCTCATGTCTGTCGCCTTTCCAGATCTTCCGTCATACAAAGTAGTCCTTCACCCTGTTCAGTCCTTCCTTCCGAAGGATGTGTCGGAATTCCATCTAAATGAAAAGATTATTCTCCCTTAATTTTGTCCTGCCCTGTCTCATCCTCGTGAGCAGTCGCTCCACACTCTGGATTTAGTACGAGTCATTCGCATCTGTCTGTCCCAGATGTCATCTTTCCGGCAGACTGATTCGCTGCTCGTGATTCCAGAGGGGCCGAAACGAGGGCTGGCTGCATCTAAAATTCCCATTTCCCGATGGTACGCTTCCACAATGGCCAAACGAAACTGAGTCAGTGACTGGGCCCCACCCTTCCGGGTTACTGCTCATTCGGCTCGGGCAGTGGGGGCCTCTTGGGCAGTGCATTACAGGGCTTCGGCCCTTCAGGTGTGCAAGGCGGCTACCTGGTCGTCTTTGCACACTTTTTCCAAGTTTTACAGGGTGCACACCTTTTGCTTCTTCTGACACTTCTCTGGGGCGAAGAGTTTTGCAGACGGCGGTTCTCTGATTGGCAGGAGGGTTTCTTGTTATGCACACCCTTGGGACTGCTGTTTAACGTCCCATGGTCAAGCCTGTGTCCCCCAATGATATGGATGAGAAAACAAGATTTTTGGACTTATCTGTTTCTTCTCCGTTCATTGGGGGACACAGCTCCCACCTGTTTTCTTGTTTACGGGCCTTTTCTGGCCTATGTGGTTCTGGGTTTGTACATGGTTTGGCTTTCCTGTTTTGTCTTGCTACTCCTGCTTTTGCACTAACTGATTTAGCTTAGTCACTGTAGGAAGGGTATAGCTGGAGGAGCTCACACCTTTGTGCTTAGTGTCTGCCTCCTAGTGGCAACAGCTATACCCGGGGTCAAAACAGATTTTACAGTAAGTACAAAAATCTCGTTTTCCTGTCATGTGATGGTCAAGTGTCCATCACAAGCCCAAGTCTAAACTGTTCCTATTAAATTACAGCTGGTAGAAATCTTGACAACCACAAAGTATTGATGCTGAAATTATACTGAAATATTGTACAACTTTTCATGACTAGTATAACAGCATTATGGACTTTGAAAAACTAGGCGGTCCAGCTCCAGATAAACAAGGTATAAATCTTTATTGAAGCGGTAAAAAATATTCCATACAGGTACACTGTTACGCGTTTCAGACCGTATTCAATATAGGTCCTTTCTCATGACACAACCAGGCTCAAAGAACATGCACCATATATACCGCATCCACACCTATCCTCAGTTCCTAACCTGCATGTGGTTACAGCAAATACATGTGCCGTGTCTACATTTGTAGCTACCTTTTACTACTGATCCATGTGGCCTTAATATCTCCAGGCTCCTTAAATGAACTGGGACTAAGTATTTGGCCCAGTGTCAGGGCTTTACGTGCTGAGCACCTAATGCCCCCCTTCACTATACCCAATCATTGATTATCGTACCTTTTTAAAGAGGTACAGTACAGACCAAACGTTTGGACACACCTTCTCATTCAAAGAGTTTTCTCACTGAAGGCATCAAAACTATGAATTAACACATGTGGAATTATATACTTATCAAAAAAGTATGAAACAACTGAAAATATGTCATATTCTAGGTTCTTCAAAGTAGCCACCTTTTGCTTTGATTACTGCTTTGCACACTCTTGGCATTCTCTTGATGAGCTTCAAGAGGTAGTCACCTGAAATGGTTTTCACTTCACAGGTGTGCCCTGTCAGGTTTAATAAGTAGTATTTCTTGCCTTATAAATGGGGTTGGGACCATCAGTTGCGTTGTGGAGAAGTCAGGTGGATACACAGCTGATAGTCCTACTGAATAGACTGTTAGAATTTGTATTATGGCAAGAAAAAAGCAGCTAAGTAAAGAAAAACGAGTGGCCATCATTACGTTAAGAAATGAAGGTCAGTCAGTCTGAAAAATTGGGAAAACTTTGAAAGTGTCCCCAAGTGTAGTCACAAAAACCATCAAGCGCTACAAAGAAACTGGCTCACATGCGGCCCGCCCCAGGAAAGGAATGTGACCTTACACGCTGCCGGACCATGCCTAGCAACCCTATTTTAAGCACAAGGAAAAGTAGGCAGTACAGGGAACAAAACTGTGGAATTAAGGGGTAATTGAATACACAGTGAAAAGTTGAAATAGGGCCACCAAGGAGATATTAATCACCACAATCCAATACTCCAACAAACAAAAAAATACGACAGTTATCCTTTAACGTCAGCTACAATATGTAGGATGTACTTCCAATCAAATCAAAGGGAGATTACGCAAACACATCTCTGATGTGCCCCACCATGAAAGCCGCAATGTGTCGGCAGTTAGTCTACACTTTACGGTTTTTCATGGTGGTGGCACTTCTAGATTAAGAGTGCAGGGTATGGAAAGAATGGCTGTTCCAATTAAAGGAGGGGATTCAAAGAGGAAGTTATTCAACAGCGAGGCATACTGGATGATTCAACTGGCCACACGTCTCCCGCAAGGGTTAAACATAAGACATGACCGTATATTGCAGTATTAGAATAATGCCAAACTATTGAAACAATTTCCACTGTCCGGCCATTAGCATGTACTTATTTTTATTAACATAGGGTAGCTATATACATATAGTCTGTTTTAGTATATTTGTTATTGTTATATTTTTTTTAAAGAAAATTCATACATGTGCAATTAATCGCTCTTTCCTGATTGAGGATAGGTGTGGATGCGGTATATACGGTGCATGTTCTTTGAGCCTGGTTGTGTCATGAGGAAGGACCTATATTGAATACGGTAACACAGTGTACCTGTATGGAATATTTTTAACCGCTTCATTAAAGATTTATACCTTGTTTATCTGGATCTGGACCGCCTAGTTTTTAAAATTTCACTTATAGCGCACCCAGATGCTATGTCCTGGCTCAAGACAAGGATATGCAGGTGAGAGCTGCCTATGTTTGTTTAAACATTATGGACTTAAACCAGAACAGCCCTTTAAGATCAGCTCTAAGCTGTCTTTGGTGCATAATATGACATCAGGATTGCCCAGGGCCTGGTTAACATTATACTATGTGGTAAATTTCTTACCAGTTGCCAGTTCAGCAAGCACCTGTGGAGATCCACTGTTCTCATGTGAACATTTATAAAGACCGTCTTGGAGTGGGATGATGAGGTGTGTGCTACGGAACGATATCAGGATGCTTTGATTCTCTCAGGAGTCATCAGAAAATAAGTTTCACACTCCTCTTTTTAATACACAAAATAATGTTTGTTTTTTTATATTTGGGGCCAACGTGGCAGTATTATTTAACTCATACACTCTCTTTATTTTTTTCTGCTGGCATTTATTTTTGTGAATCTGTCACCTATAATATGCTGCCCTAGTTAAGGGGTTGTGTATACTTAAATCAAGCCCATAATGAAACTTTTTTTGTATTTACACTTATTAAAAGTTGGTCATATCCCAGGTTTTGCAGGCATAATGTCCGTACATTGTCACCTGCTGTTTCTCTTGATCAGCATTTCTGTGTCCACCTCCGAGTTTGTTGCCATAGTAAGCTGGCTGCTTCTGAAACTGCAGCATCTTCTTGGCTGCTTAGAGGAGACACTGATCATACTGATAGTGATGAGAGAGACAGTGTTAGGCCCCATTCACACATCCGCAATTTTGTTCCGCATTTTGCGGAACGGAATTGCGGACCCATTCATTTCTATGGGGCTGCACGATGTACGGCCCGGATACGGAATTGCGGACCCGCACTTTCAGGTCCGCAATTCAGTTCCTGAAAAAAATAATAGAACATGTCCTATTCTTGTCCGCAATAGGCATATTCTATTAGTGCCGGCGATGTGCGGTCAGCAAAATGCAGAATGCACATTGCCGGTGTCAGTGTTTTGCGGATCTGTGGATCCGCAAAACGCGCTACTGACGTGTGAATGGAGCCCTATAGTAAGGCCGCCTTCATACGTCTGTGAAAAACGGCCATGTGACAGACATTTTTAGAACTAATTGAAGTCAGTGGGGCTGTTCACATGGCCGTTTCTTTAAAGCCCAGTGAATAGCAGCCGTCATGGCCAGACGGACCCCATTGAAATCCACAGGACCGTTATTAATGCTTTTAGATAGGAGTGCACCCATTAACGTCCATTAAAAACTGCTACAATTTGGAATGGAGATGCGGAGAGCACATGGTGTGCTTTCCACTTCTTTTGCGGCCCAATGAAATGACAGAAATATACAGTCATGTGAATGGGTCCTTACTCAAAAACATTTTCATTCTACATCTAATATGAATGCAGTATGTTTTCTTAATGCTGCATTAGTAAGCCTAGAGTAAAAGAAAAGTTATTTAATGCTGCTCTGTAATAACATTTTTTGTTTCTGTAGGCCATACGCACACATCCTTTCTGTACCTGTAGCTGAATCAATGTCCACTTACAGTGGACAGAATCCATACCAGACATTGCAGCCATCTCAGTCCTACACTGCATATCCTCAAGTATCTCAAACCTATGGGCTCCCCCCCTTTGGTAAGTCTGCAAGTCCTCTTGCATGTATTGTCTCATGTTTTTGCTATGTTTATGTTATTGATATTAAATTCCATCTAATAAGTCATCTGATATCAGCTACTAAATAAGTTGTTTCAAGGGGATGCTCATTATCCATATGAAGTACAAGTCCAGCAGTGATATAATAAAGAATAATGGTGGGTAATACTTACATAACTATTATAGTCCAGCAATGAAAATACCCTTATTAAGAAAATATAACTACTTTTAATAGGAATCAAACATGAAAGACATGACGAACTAACCTATACTGTTTTCAAGGTGGCTGGGTGAGCAATATCATGGGTGGGGGATTGATATCCCTACACTGATGCTCTGAGCTACACCTCAGCCCAGGGACGTCCCCAGGTGGTGGGGACTCCCTGTCCTCGAGCCTAGCCTATCTCCTCCTGTCGTTCCCTAATAAAAGGTGACAGGTGGTGGATGCTGGCTCAATGGTGGGCTACCAAAAGAAAACAGACACACACAGATATATAGAAAAGGTGCCCGATGTATACAACCCTAGTGATGTGGGACCACATCAAGAGGTACACGGTACACCCTGGTGTGCTTTTTAGAACACTTTTTTTGTACCGTGTACCTCTTGATGTGGTCCCACATCACTAGGGTTGTATTCATCGGGCACCTTTTCTATATATCTGTGTGTGTCTGTTTTCTTTTGGTAGCCCACCATTGAGCCAGCATCCACCACCTGTCACCTTTTATTAGGGAACGACAGGAGGTGATAGGCTAGGCTCGAGGACAGGGAGTCCCCACCACCAGGGGACGTCCCTGGGCTGAGGTGTAGCTCAGGGCATCAGTGTAGGGATATCAATCCCCCACCCATGATATTGCTCACCCAGCCATCTGAGGGTCTACCTTGAAAACAGTATAGGTTAGTTTGTCATGTCTTTCGTGTTTTGATTCTTATTAAAAGTCATTATCCATATGCACTGTTAGGTCAACCCCAAAGGTTTATGCATTCTATGGAAGGCCATTCATTTTAAATGGCCACCATGTAATGCTGCATTTCAACTGCAGCTGACTGCCTCATGGACTTTATTTTAACGCAGTCCTCTTAACGCAGTTGTAGTGGCTGACAGTCCTCATTACATGGCACCAGTTTGAAATCAATGGTTTGTCAGTGTAATGCACAGGTGGGCCAGGGAGTCATATCTGGCTAACAGTGTGGGAACAAAGTGGAACATACCTGCACGCAGAGGTCGCAATAACGCCTGTACAAGCGTCATAGACTCCTGTTCAGGCCATTTTACTCTCTGGAAAAAGTCTAAGACATACGAATACGCCTTAGACGTTTCCATGACATTCATCAGTGCAGGGCGTGCTGTGAAGGGCAAGGGCAGCGCAGCGATGTTGCTGCCTGAAACAACCAATAACAAAGCTCCTTATAGTAAGGAGCTTAGTGATTGGTCAGTTTGAGCGGGCTGCCGGAGCATATGGCACACTGCTCTGAAGTGAGGAAGGAGGTGCACGATCGTCACTGGCAGGGTAAGTGGCCTTGCTGTGAAATTTAGTGGGAGTCCCGGATCTGAGCGCCTCTATACTGTGCCATCATGACCCTGCAGAGCTCTCTGTGCCACCCTAAGACTACATGGCCTCATACTGTGCCAACCTGACCCTGACGAGCTCTCTGTGCCACCCTAAGACTACATAGCATTAGCATCCCCGCTGCAGAGGGGGAAACTCATGTGCACGGTGCTTTGTACCAAGTTGCCCCTAAACTCCATTTCCACTGAGTGCAACAGTGTACCCAGCTTTAGGTGTTGGAGGAATGATGAGTAATAAGGAGTCTACTGTTCTCATTTATACTGGCAAAAACTGGTAGCACTGTTTAGGTGGCAGTGGTCTTATGTTTAGTATATGATGTCAGCTAAATTTAAAATTGTCTAAATTTGTGATTTATGCATGGAAGACAGTTCTAGAGTACTAGTAATAGTTTCCGTGTATAAATAGCAACCCCTTAATGTTATGTAGGCCTTTGTGTTTACTATTTGAATTACTGTAACTTTCGTACTCCTCATCGGCTAAAAATACTCCTTAAAAATGGTAAGAGGAGTATTATTTTTGCTCTTCCAGAAAAAATGTAGTGCAACCTCTGCCTGCACACTTTGTCTAAAGGTGGCTATAGACTTTCAGACCCCCATACACACTAGACTGTCGGCTGAACCTGGCATTTTGAGTAGAGCTGGCCGATCCCCACTCCCCCTCAACAGATTGAGGGAGATTTATCAAAACTGGTGCAAATGAAAACTAGCAACTAATCGCATTTATCCTTTCGGTATCCAAAGGAGACCTGCAAAATGTTAGCTGGAATCTAATTGGTTGCTGTGGGTAATGAAGCCAGTTTTCCTTTGTGCAAGTATTGATATATCTCCCCCATTATATTCTTTGAGAGTAGAGAAGGATCAGGCATGTTGAATTTCAATGCCTGATCGTTTTGTTCGCCAGGGAGATAAACCAGGTATCTGACAGTGACTTGTTCCTCATTGCATTTTTATTTTTTATTTTTAGTATATGCAACTTTTTTCTAATTTTTATGCCTTTTTTCCCTGATGCATGGTGCCTTGTTTTTCTGCCTTTTTTGTTTTTTTATTTATTTTATTAAGGGTACTTTCACACTGGATTTCGGCAGGCAGTTCCGTCGCCAGAATATTGTGACTGACTCCTGTGGATATGATATAAATGTTGTTGATAAGAGAGACCCCCTTTTAAAGGTTCTTGGATATTGATGACCTATCTCCAGGTCACCAAATTCAGAGCAGGTCAGAGACCCAGCATCCCACTGACAAAAACTATACAGTAGACACAACCAGAAGCCCAAGGTTGCATCCACTGTGCAGTGGCCATGCCAGAATACTGCAGCTCAGCTCCCGGTAAAGTAAATGGGAGCTGAGCTGCAATACTCCGGTGCAGGAAACTACCCAGTGGATGGTGCCTTCTGTCTACAGTATAGTTTCAGCTGACTGGTGGGGAGCCGGGTGTCTGACCCCTGCTGATCTGATAAGAGTAGGACATCAACATCAAGTTTTTTGTTTTGTTTAGTTTTTTAGTTATTTATGTGACCTGTTAATAAGAAAAAGCAATCGTGTATATGTTATTGAATGTTAATTTTTCTGACAACTATTTTTTGTGTTAAGGTGCTTTGTGGCCAGGTATCAAGTCCGAAAGTGGTTTAGTCCAGACACCAAATTCTACTACGGTCTTGACCTGTTCTTCAGGAGTCACCAGTAGCCAGTCCAGCCCTGTACTATATTCCTATCCTGCCCAAGGTAAAATATAGACATCTGTAGGACTTGGATAAGATTTAAAAAAAAAAAAATCACACAGCAGTCGCAGCATATTTTTTACTTCTGGGTGACCACCAGCTTTATGCTTTATTTTTTTTCATAAAACTTTACAGATTAGTATATGTATATAATGCATTTTTGTAGTTGCCTTAAGCCCACACTTTGCAGTACCTATATGAAAAAAAAAGGTATTATACTAAACGTGTCAAATGTGTATTCACATATACAAATTAGAAGGCTGTGGTGCAGTGCATTGTTGGATGTACACAGAACATTGATCTTTTTGTAAAGTAGTTGGCATTGAATGGGGCAATTTACGCCATATCTGACTAGCAGTACAATAAAAGAATTTCAATATGATAAATCCATCTCAATATTGTGTATATGCATTGATTGGCATGTATTTATAATGGCTGATTAAATACTGTAACTTTAAAGGGTTCTCCAGGAATCATTTAAAATGACCAGCAACCTTCTTCGAGACTTCTATAAATATTTAAGAATTAGACATTCTTTCTCCCAAATCTCTATTAATGATCTAATATTTCCCAAATCTGCATTTACTTATTTTTTTCTACCCAAAAAGCTATAATTAAAGGTATTTCTAGTTTCTATGCTGATATTAATAACAACGACATTAACCTAAAGAATAAGTAAAGATGGCATCTAACACCGGTAAAGCTAAACCATATTAACCCCAATAACTTATCTACATTTATGGTGGTCATTAGGGATGAGCGAATCGATTCTCATAAAACTTTGTTTCAAGCGAGCTCTCCATACAGTATTAGAATGTATTGGCTCAGATGAGCCGAAGTTATTAATTTGCATAATAACTTCAGAAATTGATTGATTTATACTGTTAAAAAAACATTTCCCAAACTCTGGTTCGGTTCCAAGGTACCACTTGGAAGCGAACAGAGTTCGGCAAATTGTTTTTCACAGTACAAATTTCTGAAGTTATTACCCAGAGTCTCACCCTTCGCGAAGTAATAACTTCGGCCCATCAGAGCCAATACATTCTAATGCTGTATGGAGCGCTCGCTCTGTACAGTATCAAAACAAAGTTTTATGAGAATCGACTTCAGATGTTTCATGCGAAGTTGATTCGCTCATCGCTAGTGGTCATGTTAAAAAATTCCAACGTTCTGGAAAACTACTGTATATTTGAAAAATTAAACAAGATGCTTCATACAAACATCCAACCATCTCCAGATCTTGCCTTATGTTTTCTACTAAACCACCATATTCCACAACAAATACAAACTGTTGGATCTCGCATTATATTAGCAGCAAGAAGCCTCCTAGCAAAAAAATGAAAAGCCCAGAAATCCCCATCATCTCAGAAGTATGGACATTTGGTCTCACGTGTATACAACATGGAATGTAAATTTGGCTCATACTCATACATGGAATGTAAATTTGGCTCATACTCATTAACCCTGACGAAAACCACAAAATACTGTTCCTTATGAAATCCAAACTTTCTACGTACTTTACCAAACTAAACTTTCCTTTTAATTATAGATACTTTCTAATATAACGATAATACTAATTGATTATTTTATCTAAATTTATATATCTGTAAAATAACCTTTTACCCTTTTATTATTAAAGATGATTAAATGTATATTTATACGTATGTATATGCATATATACATATGTGCATTTTTATATATATATATATATATGTGTGTGTGTGAATATATTTTATTACTAGTCAAAATTAAAATATACGATTATAACGACAAATTATTCACAATTACTCTATTCAATAATTAATATGAATGGAAATGACTAACTTTAAAATGTATTATAAACCAATAAAAATTACTGTTGAAGGAAGAAAAATAAATAAATGACCAGCAACATGTCCTAGAATATGAGCAGGAGCAGAGCTGTCTTGGGGGGTGAGGGTACAGGGCCTCACTACATCCTACACTGCTCTACAATAGCTGGTAATGATGACCCTGCCTATATGTCATCATGGCTGTGCAGCCTGACAGGAAACTCATCAATGTGTAGTGAGGCCCCGTCCCCTCAACCCCGTAGGCAGCACAGGTTGATGGTGGCCATTTTAAATTATTTCTGGAGAACCCCTTTAAGATGACCATACACTCTCAATAGCTGTTGGCCAACTTCCGATGCACATACACTCTTTAGAGACCCTCTTACATATAAGATAGTTGGCTGGTCCTACTAAACTTTGAGGGTTTGCCTGACTTTTCTGAAGGAGAATGTGTACAGTTTTTTTTCTTAAAGCTAATCTCATTTCTATTGTTTTCAGCTACTGCTACAAATGCTAATGTAATTTCCACCACATCTCCCGTGCCAAATATTACAGTTCCAACAGTTGCCAGCATCTCAAACCAGGTAACCTCTTGAAATACAAAGCTGCGTTACTATTACTGTTTTAATGTTATTTTCTGATCTTGAACTGGTCTTAAACCTTTGAGATTAATTAAAGTCAGGCTCTTTGCCCAAGCATACAGATCAGTTGCTCATCAGTACTAGGCCAGACTCTGTGGACACTGTGATTAAAGTGAATGTCAGAAATGCCTCTCAATCTTCCTGAGCAGCTACCTGCATAATGCCAGCCACAGTGTGTTCCCCCCAGCCATGTGAAGTCTGGCAGCTATCAATGACTGCTTCTGTATGGTCACATCCATATAAACTTGGACTGTAGTTTCTTTGCTTGGGTTTTCCCAAACAAGCTCAGCTTTTCCTCACTAGAGGGTTGGAAACTTCCTTATGCCAGTGGAAATTTGGGGTGTGATTCTTCATTTTACAGAGATTTTTAAAGGGTGTTCTAATTACAACATGCTTTCCCCACTGGGTGAAGGGATCTCAATGGAGAAGTCGTGCATTCACACTCCACTAAATCTCTATGGGACTGCTGGAGATATGCAACTGCCCGAGCTGTCTCCAGCAGTCCCATAGAGTTAAATGGAGTGGCAGTGTGCATGCTTCACCAATGCTCCATTCACATGGGGGGGACTCAGGACTCTGTTTCTCCTGATCGGCAGGGGTCACAGCAGTCTGGCCAGACATCCACAAAACTGTTCAGTAGATGGGGGATAACTTGTTAATTTGAATACATTTTTAACATGCTGAAAAGGAACCATTCACCTCCACTACATGATCTGATCATTGAGTTGGGACTTGGTAGGATAGCTTTAGATTGTTTGTCTGCATCCAGGATATTTGCTAACTTAGCTATTTGTTTCTTAAAGGAATATCCCACATATACAATCCTTGGTCAGAATCAGTATCAACAATGTTATCCAAATCAGAACTTCACATCAGCAACATCTGCCGGCAGTGCGGAGAACAACATAGTGACGCCAGACTTTCAGGAGAATAATACAGACTCAACATCCCCATCACAGACCACTCAGAGACAAGTTTCTGGTTTGTATATACTGTAAATGCCTTCTAAATAGTCACATGAAAATTATTCTAGCAGCTCCTTTACATAGTTGGTGCTGCTGCAGCTGCTTCTCGCATAGATCTGACGGGGCACTGCTCCAGGATATGTTGGCTCTCTGCTCTGCCCCCTCCCTTCTGTGTGAGAGATGCCAGCAAGGTGGAGGAGTTTGCATATGGCAAATGAGAGTGTGGAGGGTGAAATCATCCAAGTATTCAAGAGTCATGAAGACTGTACCATGCTTTAACCCCTTCACGCAACATCACGTACATGTACGTGGGGGAATGTGGTGCCTCACCGCATCCCCAAGTGCATGTACGTGATCGGCTTCACTGTCTGCGCAGGGACCTGAGCGCTGAAGATTCAGTGAAGCCGGCGTGCTGGGGTTGCTAGGCAACCCTAGAAGCCGGAAGGAGTTGTATTAGACCCCTGACCCGCCCACGATCGCTGTGATTGGTCCAATACTGCAGAGGGACCAATCGCAGCGCATCGGGGCAGGTAAGGGGGGTTAGGGAGGGACTGTGTGCCTCTCCTTCTCTGATCGTCCCCATTCCTGTCAGGGAAGCGATCAGAGAAGGAGAGTGTGACAATATACTGTACCTATCACATGTATACTAGTCATGGAGCACTGCTACTTAGCGCTCCACGACTAGTATACTCGTCATGGCATAAAACTGTCACATTGCTGGCACCCTGGTATAAACGGCTGACATCGGTGATGCGATGTCAGCCGTTTAACCCTTTCCATACCGCGGTCCGTACGGACCGCGGTATGGAAAAGGTTAACAGCTCAGGGAGCTCCCTCCCTCTCCCATCGGAGGGCTGCTGTACCTTTGCAGCCCCCCGATGGAGAGGGAGAGAGCTCCCAGACAGCCCCCCCAGAGCCCCGTCCTTACCCTTCCCCGTCTGCGCAGTTCTGAACATAACTGAGCAGACGGGGAAGGTTCCCATGGCAACAGGACGCCTCTCAGGCGTCCTGCTGTCCATGGTGCTGAACAGATCTATGCTGAAAGCATAGATCTGTTCAGTGTAAGTAAAATATAGTACAGTGCAATATATATTGTACTGTACTGTATTATACAGACATCAGACCCACTGGATCTTCAAGAACCAAGTGGGTCTGGGTCAAAAAAAAAAGTGAAAAAAGTAAAAAAAAAGTAAAAATCAAAAAACACATTTATCACTGATTAAACATGAGAAAAATAAAATTCCCTACACATGTTTGGTATCGCCGCGTCCGTAACAACCTGATCTATAAAACGGTCATGTTACTTTTCCCGAACGGTGAACGCCATAAAAATAAAAAATAAAAAACTATGATGAAATTGAAATTTTGCCCACCTTACTTCCCCAAAAAAGATAATAAAAGTGATCAAAAAAGTCGCATGTACTCCAAAATTGTAACAATCAAACCGTCATCTCATCCCGCAAAAAATGAGACCCTACTTAAGATAATCGCCCAAAAACTGAAAAAACTATGGCTCTTAGACTATGGAAACACTAAAACATCATTTTTTTTGTTTCAAAAATGAAATCATTGTGTAAAACTTATATAAATAAAAAAAGTATACATATTAGGTATCGCCGCGTCCGTATCGACCGGCTCTATAAAAATATCACATGACCTAACCCCTCAGGTGACCACCGTAAAAAAATAAAAATAAAAACGGTGTAGAAAAAGCAATTTTTTGTCATCTTACGTCACAAAAAGTGTAATAGCAAGCGATCAAAAAGTCATATGCACCCCAACATAGTGCCAATCAAACCGTCATCTCATCTCGCAAAAAATGAGACCCTTCTTAAGATAATCGCCCCAAAACTGTAAAAACTATGGCTCTTAGACTATGGAGAAACGAAAAAAAAAAAATTGTTTTAAAAATGAAATCATTGTATAAAACTTACATAAATAAAAAAAAATGTATACATATTAGGTATCGCCGCGTCCGTGACAACCTGCTCTATAAAATTACCACATGATCTAACCTGTCAGATGAATGTTGTAAATAACAATAAAAAAAACGATGCCAAAAAAGCTATTTCTTGTTACCTTGCCGCACAAAAAGTGTAATATAGAGCAACCAAAAATCATATGTACCCTAAACTAGTACCAACAAAACTGCCACCCTATCCCGTAGTTTCTAAAATGGGGTCACTTTTTTGGAGTTTCTACATCAGGGGGCTTCAAATGGGACATGGTGTCAAAAAAACTGTCCAGCAAAATCTGGCTTCCAAAAACCACACGGCGCACCTTTCACTCTACGCCCCGCTGTGTGCCCGTACAGTAGTTTACGGCCACATATGGGGCGTTTCTGTAAACAGCAGAGTCAGGGCAATAAAGATACAGTCTTGTTTGGCTGTTAACCCTTGCTTTGTTAGTGGAAAAAATGGGTTAAAATTGAAAATTAGGCAAAAAAATGAAATTCTCAAATTTCATCCCCATTTGCCAATAACTCTTGTGCAACACCTAAAGGGTTAACAAAGTTTGTAAAATCAGTTTTGAATACCTTGAGGGGTGTAGTTTCTTAGATGGCGTCACTTTTATGGAGTTTCTACTCTAGGGGTGCATCAGGGGGCTTCAAATGGGACATGGTGTCAAAAAAACTGTCCAGCAAAATCTGGCTTCCAAAAACCATACGGCGCACCTTTCACTCTACGCCCCGCTGTGTGCCCGTACAGTAGTTTACGGCCACATATGGGGTGTTTCTGTAAACGGCAGAGTCAGGGCAATAAAGATACAGTCTTGTTTGGATGTTAACCCTTGCTTTGTTAGTGTAAAAAATGGGTTAAAATGGAAAATTAGGCAAAAAAATGAAATTCTCAAATTTCATCCC
The DNA here is from genome assembly GCF_014858855.1 of Bufo gargarizans. Classification (NCBI taxonomy): domain Eukaryota; kingdom Metazoa; phylum Chordata; class Amphibia; order Anura; family Bufonidae; genus Bufo; species Bufo gargarizans. The sequence goes on along the minus strand of NC_058082.1, from coordinate 359,149,060 downwards.
CATTTGCCAATAACTCCTGTGCAACACCTAAAGGGTTAACAAAGTTTGTAAAATCAGTTTTGAATACCTTGAGGGGTGTAGTTTATAGAATAGGGTCATTTTTGGGTGGTTTCTATTATGTAAGCCTCGCAAAGTGACTTCAGACCTGTAGTGGTCCCTAAAAATTGGATTTCTGAAAAATTTCAAGATTTGCTTCTAAACTTCTAAGCCTTGTAACATCCCCAAAAAATAAAATATCATTCCCAAAATAATTCAAACATAAAGTACACATATGGGGAATGTAAAGTCATCACAATTTTTGGGGGTATTACTATGTATTACAGAAGTAGAGAAACTGAAATTTGCAAATTTTTCCAAATTTGGGGTAAATTTGGTATTTTTTTATGCAAAAAAAATTAATTTTGGGACTTAATTTTTCCAGTGTCATGAAGTACAATATGTGACGAAAAAACAATCTCAGAACGGCCTGGATAAGTCAAAGTGTTTTAACGTTATCAGCACTTAAAGTGACACTGGTCAGATTTGCAAAAAATGACCTGGTCCTTAAGGTGAAATAAGGCTGTGTCTTGAAGGGGTTAAATAGTTAGACATTTCTTCTCTGGAAGGTACGAGCTGATTCATATAAGCTTGGCTGATGTATGTTTTATGTTTCAAAAAGTATTTATTGGCAAACATTTACAAAGTATGCAGGTGAAGACATAAGAAAGGAATATAAATATCCAATAATAAGTAACATTGTGTAAATTAAAGAAACTGTATTGGAACAGTTAGAACATAATGAAAGAGATCATCAGTATGAGGAAGGATCAACTCCCACGACTCTCCCAGTCCAGTAGGCAAAAGGATAGGGACCCACACCTACAAGGAGAATGGAGCGGAGAAAGTTGAGGAGGGCGCACTACTCGTGCGCAGCCACACTCCATTCATTTCTATGGAGCCGCCGAAAATAGCCAAGCACTGGCTCGGCTATTTCCGTCGGCCCGATATAAATAAATGGAAGCAGTGGCCGCGCATACGCGGAGCCCTCCCATTCACTTCAATTCCTGGTGGTGGACGGACCCCGGGGTCTTCCAGCCACAACTCTCCCGAGCTCCGTTCTCCTTGTAGGTGCGGATCCCAGAGGTGGGACAGATAGGATAACCCCTTTAAGGTTAGCATTAAGTGTTTCATAAAGCAAGATTCTTGCTGAATAACTACTGAGAGATAGTGAAGGGGATCTCCATCTGGAAGCAATATGTATTCTTACAGACATTAGGATATACTGTAGAAGTTTCTAGGCTGCATTATTAAATGCTGGTGGTTTGTCCTAGCAAGTATATATGTATGTGTGTGTGTGTATGTATGTATGTATGTGTGTGTGTGTATATATATATATATATATATATATATATATATATATATATATATATATATATATATATATATATATATATATAATTTATATTATACCAAAAAGGGAAGATCTCTCCCAAACACTTCAAATGGGCTTCTCCAAATGTTGGTCCAGAACCGTCAACGTAATAGGATAGGTCCCCACCATATGTGGAGGGTATTATTAACCCTTTGGCAACCTTTTAAAAGATAGGGAAACCATAGGATAAATAAGACAAAGTCTAGACAGCACCATATATACTCTAATGAAGTACTTTTAAGGATGTCTCCATTAATGTCACTTGCCAGTTGCTGTACACCACTCATGCCATTGCTCCAGTGTAAGGCTCTCTGCCAAATCCAATTCCCATCTGTACATAAAGGCCTATTTATAATTGAATAAATAAAGGGAAGGGTACCCTTCTCTAAGGCTCTGTACTTGCAGCTAAAGGCATCTGTGTTGGTTCCATGTTCATATGTGTCCGCACTGCTGAGAAAAATGTTTTAATAAAGGCAAATTAGCCTCTAGGAGGAACGGGGGTGTTGTCATTACACCTAAAAGGGCTCTGCTCTCTCTGTAATTGCTGCGTACTCTGCACTTTCACAGATCCAGGCAGTGTAAACATGATCACACCTGGCCCTGTCAAACTGTAGAGGTCATTGTAGTTGCAGAGAAAGCACAGCCTCTAGGAGTAACGGCAACTCCCCTGTTGCTCCTAGAGGCTCCTTTGCATATATTAAAACTTTTTTTTTTCTCAGCAATGTGGACACACATGATTGTGGGACCAACCTAAATGCCTTCAGCTGCCAAGCACACATGTAACAGGTCAGCCAGTGTCATAGGTACAAATCTGCTGACCGATGTCCTTTAAATATAAAACACAGTGTTTGAAAATTCTGGAATTCCATGGCTGTAATATTGTGTTGATACAGCTTCTTATGATCTTTATAATGCTTTCTTATAGGTGATACCACTGCAGGCCAGGTGATGATGAGAGCAATGAGCAGTAAAGAGTCAGAAGACCAGAGTAAGAAGAATGTAACTGTAAAGAATAGAGGCAAGGGAAAGAAAACCGATGCCTCATCACCGCAACACAGTGACCTTGAGGTAAGAAATGTTACTGTAGCTTGATGTACGATCTGCAAATTCCTAATAGCGGGAGGTCCCAAGCTGGGAGTCCGTCTATGATGGCCATGTGGGGTAATAGTGTATATTGGACAACTCCTTTACCTTACCTTAGCTTATAACGTTTTTATAGTAAGGGAATGAACTATGTTAAAGTGGTTGTGCCATAAAAATAACTTTAGAACAAGGTAGTTTTGATAAATGGTGGTATTCGGGGAAAGTGATTTAACAGCAATATCTTTTAAGCAGATTACATTTATCTTAGTGGCACAACCCCTTTAATCATTTATATCCATCCTTGTATAAGGCTCATGCATTACTTTTGCCATATTTTTGTACTTTGGGTTCTAAAGACAAAAAGAGTCCATATATATGGCATAGAGTAAGCGCTGCACAGGTCTCCCGTGCAGAGCAGGAGCCTGGCTCTCACATGATGGCTGAGCTTGTGCTTTAATGGCTTGGATTGGTAGAGGCACTGATCGGGGCCATTTAACCCCCTTAGATCCTAGAGTCAATAGTGATCATGACATCTAAGGGCCCTTTCACACTTGCGTTGTCCGGATCCGGCGTGTACTCCACTTGCCGGAATTACACGCCGGATCCGGAAAAACGCAAGTGTACTGAAAGCATTTGAAGACGGAGCCGTCTTCAAAATGTGTTCAGTGTTACTATGGCACCCAGGACGCTGTTAATGTCCTGGTTGCCATAGTAGGAGCGGGGGAGCGGTATACTTACAGTCCGTGTGGCTCCCGGGGCGCTCCAGAATGACGTCAGAGCGCCCAGTGCGCATGGATGATGTGTTCCATGTGATCACGTGATCCATGTCCTTGGGGCGCCCTGACGTCACTCTGGAGCGCCCGGGGAGCCGCACGGACGGTAAGTATGCTGCTCCCCACTACACTTTAACATGGCTGCCAGGACTCTAGCGTCCCGGCAGCCATGGTAACCACTCTAAAAAAGCTAAACGTCGGATCCGGCAATGTGCCGAAACGACGTTTAGCTTAAGGCCGGATCCGGATCAATGCCTTTCAATGGGCATTAATTCCGGATCCGGCCTTGCGGCAAGTCTTCAGGATTTTTGGCCGGAGCAAAAAGCGCAGCATGCTGCGGTATTTTCTCCGGCCAAGAAACGTTCTGTTCCGGAACTTAAGACATCCTGATGCATCCTGAACGGATTTCTCTCCATTCAGAATGCATTAGGATAATCCTGATCAGGATTCTTCCGGCATAGAGCCCCGACGACGGAACTCTATGCCGGATCCGGACAACGCAAGTGTGAAAGGGCCCTAAAAGATGTAGAGGGAGGAAAGGGAGCGCCTTCTGGCAGGCATCAACACCCAGCGAGTGAGATCACAGGGTTCTGATGTCTGTACGCTGCAGCCAAGGACTTAATGAAGCCCTCCAGGTATGCCTTATGAGGCTGTGCCTCTCTGGCGCAGCCCGATAGTGCCTATCAATATAGTACTTATAGTATAGGATAATACAACCGTCTGCATCCGTTCTGAACAGATCCGTTTGTATTATCTGTAACATAGCCAAGACGGATCCGTCTTAAACACCATTGAAAGTCAATGGAGAATGGATCCGTCCCTATTTGACTTGCATTGTGTGCCAGGATCCATTTGGCTCAGTTTATCAAAGCGGAATGGAGACTGAACTGATGCAAACTGATACATTCTGAGCGGATCCTTTTCCATTTAGAATGCAAACTGAACCGTTTTGGACCGCTTGTGAGAGCCCTGAACGGATCTCACAAACGGAAAGCCGAAATGCGATTGTGAAAGTAGACTAAGCAGTACAGTGTATTAAAGAAGCACACTTGTCAAAGTCTCCTTGTGAAACTGATACCACATATTTGGTATCGCTGCATCTGTAATGACCCATCATACCATACAATTATCACTTAATATATCCCACATGGTGAATGCCATAAAAAAGCAAAACTGTCAGACTTGTGTTTTTTTTGTTGTTTTTTTTTGCTTTTTGCCATGAAAAAAGGGAATACAAAAAGTATCAATGAAAGCTACATGCCTTTACTCAAAAATCAAGCCCTCACACAGCTTTGTAAAATGAAAAATGTGAAAAAGTTATGTGTGTTATGCTGGATGCTATGATGCAAACACATATTTTCTTTTCAAATAAAGAGGTTTATTGTGCAAAAGTAGTAAAACAAAAACGATATACGTGATGCTGCTTTAATTGTACTGACCCAGAAAATAAAGCTAGTTATACTAAAAAAAATTAACACTGCAAAATTTACAACTCAAAAACTCAGTGGCAGTATTGCTATGTTTTGCCATTACCCCCCAAAATTAAGTGAACCTGTAAGCTTTGTGTACCCCAAAACAGTGCCTTAAAAATCTACAAATTTTCCTGCAAAAAAACAAACCCACATACAGCTGGATTGATAGAAAAATAAAAAAAAGTTATAGATCTTAAATGCTAAGTGATTAGTCCAAGTGCAGTCCCATTGAAGTGGATAGGTCTGCATCCAACCGGATCTCCCCATTCATTGCTCCAATTGTTCTGCTACATTTGTTTCAGGCTTGCAGCTCAGAGGGTGTGTCCTTTTCTGTTCTCTCTGTGTAACTGCCACAGCTTTTAACAGACGATATGGCTGGTTGCGTTGAAGATTTAGGCCCCTTGCACACGGCATGGGGCCCGCAATTTGCACAGGCCCCATCCGTGCGGCAGCAGCGATGGATCCAGACCCATTAAACTTGAATGAGTCTGTGATCTGTCCGCACCGTAAAAAAAAATAGAACACGTTCAATTTTTTTGCAGTGCACGGACAGAAACACCACAGAAGCACTCTGTAATTCTGTGCCTCCGGTTTGCACTCTGTAGCACCGCAGCTCCGGATTGCAGACCCATTAAAGTGAAAGGGTCCACATCCGCAATACGGGCCACAGCTGTGTGCATGAAGCCTTAAACTGAGCTTGTGTGGCCACCTCAGTGAGGTGGACGTAGAAGTAAGAAATTGAATAAAGTGCAGGTGGCGCTATACAATGCATTTTATTGAATAGCTCAGTGGCTATGCCAAATAATTCATATCCAGGTGCTGGTTTGAAAAATGTAGAATATTTTTCATGGTACAACAACTTTTAAAGGGACACTGACAGGCCCAATAAGCATATTTAGGTATATATATGACAGTACAGGTCTTCTAAAGTGTATTAAAATCATATAAGTATACCCCCTGTCCACCTTATAAATACAGTAAACTGAAGTTTTATAACCTGGTAGAATCGTCTTTATTCTGCCCAAGGGGCGGCGTTTCATCTCCACTTGCGCCCAGCCAGCCTTGCCCCAACTGCCGTTTTGAAGCGCCGCCCAGCTCATCAATATTCACTTCGCTGGGCGGCTACTACTGTCCCCGACTTCACAAGATCCGGCGCATGCCCAATACAATCCTATGGGCATCGGCCTCCGTCTCATCTTCAGCGCATGCGCCCAGCACCCTCTGCCTCTAAGATGCAGACTGTACGCAGGCGCGATGTGATCCCGGCCACTGAGGGTGCCGGGCGCATGCGCTGAAGATGAGACAGACGGCAATACCAAGCACTGCCACTATACGATGTACAGTGCTTTCCTTGGAAAACTGCTGAGAGCCTGCATCGCTCACTAGAGCTCCGGTGAGCTCAGCGGCTTCCTGAAACTGCTGATCAGTGAGGGTGCCAGGACTTGGACCTCCGCTGATGTGATAATGATGACCTATTCTGAGGATAAGTCGTCATTTATCTTTTCCAGGATGACCCCTTTAGGTGCTACTCTGTCTATATTTTAAAGTTGTATTTGTTAGTTGCATCATATTTATTTCTGCTTTATATTAAATTGTACTGTTGCTAAACTTGTAGATGACTTTAAAAAAAAACTTTTTGATTTTACAAGTTAACGAGCTCATCACAATGTAATTTTGACACTCTACATTAGCTGTCACTGGTCATCTGCTTTTCTTTTCATTTTCCATTTTTACCAGTATGACTGTTCTAAGACACTCCAAAGCCTGTGTTGCATATATTTTTCTTTGTTTCCCCAGCGTGTGTTTTTGTGGGACTTGGATGAGACCATTATCATCTTTCACTCTCTGCTCACCGGTTCATATGCACAAAAGTATGGAAAGGTACAGACTTCAGGATCCAATTTTGAATGCAAACAGCTATATAATTCAGTCTATCATTAAGAATGTGATATGTTCACTTTGGGAACTGTGACTAAAATGTAATTTAATATTTCTAAAGGGCAGAAAGTTAAAGGTGCCATCCCACAAGTTAAAAAATATATATATACTGGTGTGTATGTGTATGTATGTATATAATATATATAATGATCTTGTGTAATGCACACGATTTCAACTATATCCTGCTCTCCAGTGCAATTTTGACCTTTTCTCTCTTCTACTCACTGAGGACTTCTCTCTTACCGTGGGTGGGCAGTAGCTCCCATATGACCATCAAGAAGTTAACCTCTTTCTCCCCTGCGTAGAAAATGTTCCCTCACTTATAGCCCCAGTGATTCCACTAACAAATAGCCCTATAGTATGCAGGTCCCCTTTCCCCCAGTTTGAAAGAAAGAGGGATAGCTCAAAATTTAGAAGTAGTATAGTGTCTGAGTCACTTCACCTTCTTCTCTGAGAGATCATTACACCGGCACCAAGAGTTGGAAGGGAGGCATAGTCCACCACGGAATGCAGGAGAAGGTGGCCTAGAATTATAACCACAGAAGGAACAGCAGGGGGCACTACCAGAGGAAAATATAATGTACATTAAAAATGATATTTTTATTGCATATCTAATGCAATAATACTTTATTCGAAATATCCTATTCATTGCATAGTAATGTTTCCATGGAATAACCCCTCTAAAAGTGCTCTAAGTTTATAATATACTTTGAGGGTTGTCTATATTATGTGTAAATGATAGGTCATAGTTATAAAACATGGGTCGTATATTTGCACAATGGGCATAAAACAGTCAGTAACCTTTTATTTTTGGTTGACACTTAAAGGAAACCCGTTATGTGGGTATTTGATTATAATAGAACTCATTATATACAATCATTAACTATTAAAAAGTACCTTAGATGTATTCACTTACTGGTGTGACAGATGGTTACCTCATAATATATACACAAAGATGCCGCATGCTAATGAGCGTACATACATGTGACATCGCTGCATGCTAATGAGCGTACATACATGTGACATTGCAAGCTACCAGCCCCGATGCGATCTCATTATGACGCATGCCCAGTTTACTTTCAGCTATGAATGTGCGTCATTACACTGATCAGACAGCGCGCATGATCACGGGATTTGAGACGAGAATTCGTGGCCAGAAATAAAATGAAAATTATTATAAAGGGGTGTGGTTTACTACATCATTCATTCATATTAATAATCGGCGGGAAAATGAATAACAGGGAATGCAAAGGTACTTTATTACTAAGGTAAAAAAAAAAGGGGGAGGAATATACTATTCAAATTTAGTAATTATAATAAGGGCTAGTTTGTTCATGGGGTGATGAACACATGACAGGTTCCCTTTAAATTGAATTGCAAATTGCTAATCTTTGATAGATGTGGGCCCAGCCTTGGGATGCCTGCTGATCAGCACACTGAGGATCATGTCTAAATGGCCGTTTATACGGGCAGAGAATCTGCAAGATAATTGCTAATGAGTGTTTATAGGTACCTTTACACGGAAAGGTCTGTGTCAAGGGACCTTTAAGTGATCTTTTTCACTGCATGAGTTAGCTAGGCATATGGGTTATTTGTGATGTTAATCTGAGTGTCGCAGCGTTGTCAAGTAATGTTGCTCATCCCATTTAAATGAAATGGGAAGAGCTTCTATACCATGCTCTAACAGGCAAACTGCTGTCATTATATAAAGGTAACATGGGGCTTGCATTAATGGCGCAGCCCATTCATTATACTAATTGACTGCTCATTGTAAAGGTTCCCTGCCAGATCGGCAAGGGTCCAACACCTTGCACACCCAGCTATCAGTTGTTTGGCAATAGCTCTGTGTAATGGACTGAGTTTGTTACTGCACTGCTGCTCCCATTGAAGTCAGTGCTGGCCGCAATGCATTGACAAACTAAGCTTGTTACAAAATAGATGGATCTGTCTGCTTAAAGTGCCAGAACGAGTACCAAACAGCTGATCTGCGGCGGTGATGGGTATCAGACCCCCGCCAATTGGCTAGTGATGGCCTACCCTGAGGATAGGCGGTCGATTGATAAAAGGGGGGCAATGCTTCTAAAGAGAATCTGTCAACCCATAGGCAGCCTGTTATACTATAGTAATAACTGAGCAGAAAGATTCATTAAATCTTGTAATTCATTCATTTGTGTCTGCTTTTTCTGAGCTCATTTGTACATGGAGCCCATCTTATCAGTGACTGACAGCTATAACTCTATACACACTTCCACAGAGAATGCTATCAATCACTCCCTTGTGTACAGCTGAAGTGATTTAAATGTATAAATTACAAGTTTTGCTGAATATTCTACAAAACTATATATCACTGCTGCTCCTCATAAATACCCCCACCCTTCTATCTGTAATTCATGTGTCCTTATGAAGTCCATTCCTACAGAGATTAAGCTGAAGATCTTATCAGCTGTATTCAGGATCATCATCCCCGACAAGTAGGAGAGGAGGATGAGGCAGCTCTTTACCTCAGTGTTGTGAAGTAACTTGTCCTCCTGTGTGGTTAGGACAGGTTTTGTGTGTACTAATAGGACGGCAGACATTTTATTTCTCTTGATAATTGTTCCCTAGACAAAACAAGCCATTATAACTAATGAAAGGTATTAGGGAATGTATTTATAATATTTACATATTTTCATTTTCTTAATTCCTGTAAGTACTATTTTGTATCTTGGTAATTGATGGCATATCATTAGAGTATGCCATAACTTTATCCATAACTTAATGATCAGCGAGGCCCCCACCAATCTGTTTGGGTTGTCATATGCTTTGTTTGTGAGAATGCCGTGATTGCTACATATTTGCAGCCAAGATATTGGACCCCTGCAGTTTCACTGAATCAAACTTGCCAAAGAGTTTTGTGTTAATATTTGGTTAAGTGGAACTGGAGAGATGTAGCGAGCGTTGCATTAAAAATAAGCACACTAAAATGCAGCAGTATTGCACGTTAGGCGTGGGATGAGTTCAGACTGTCAATTGTAACCTGCAAATGACACTACAGTATATGTGGAAAGGGTTTTCAAAACTCCATCTACATACAGAGGAAAAATACTACCCAGAAAGAACAAGCATGGTGCAGACTTTGATGCGAGATGCACAGTATCATGTGGAATTATTGCTGCATGTGAGGTCTCAGTATCAGACTGGTGTAAAGTAGAACTGGCTTAGTTGCCCATAGCAACCAATCAGATTCCATCTTTCATTTCAGGATCTGTCAAATGAAAGCTGGAATTTGATTGGTTGCTATGGGCAAAAGCAAGTTCTACTTTATACCAGTTTGATAAATGACCCCCTAAGTGTTCTCTGCACTTGGAAAAACATATTGAAGTACACAAATGTAGATACATGCAAATATCAACACCAAGCCTTTTATCCTGGATGGCAAAAACTGGCCTCATACTGAAGGGCACTGCAGATATCTATTGATTGCTGGTGGATTTACTCAAGTCTAGTGGTGGACATTTTGAGAAGATATTTGGAAAAGAGGACAAAGCGATTGGACTAGATTATTTTGCTCAATAAATCGTAGAGACACCTAAGAGGGTTTGCAAGATATAATTGGATTTTTTGTACTCACCGTAAAATCCTTTTCTCGTAGTAGGCATTGGGGGACACAGCACCATGGGTATATGTCCAACTACCACTAGGAGGCACTAGACACAAAAAGTGTTGGCTCCTCCCAGGTGGGCTATACCCTCTCCACAGGCACGAGGCTATTCAGTTTGTACCAAAAGCAGTAGGAGAGAGAAGAAAAGCAAGGAACCAACAACTCCCGTACCGGGAAAGATCAAGAGACCAGCCCGGAGAAGCGGAAGTAAAAACATAGGGTGGGATCTGTGTCCCCCAATGCCTACTACGAGAAAAGGATTTTACGGTGAGTACAAAAAATCCAATTTTCTCGTGCATGGCATTGGGGGACACAGCACCATGGGACGTCCCAAAGCAGTCCCTGAGGGTGGGAAAAGAAGAGACGTGCCACCGGCTGGGCATACAGGTGCAGGAGAATGTGACCATGTGACCCAACAGGAAAAAACACGGAATGGGCAAGAGGTCTCATAACAAGGAAGAAACCTCAGAAGAAGCAGGGAAGGCTGCCAGCACCCCAGGACAAATGTCTGGAAGAAAATCCCAAATGCAAGAAGGTGGCAAAAGGGAACACCAAGCGCAGCCAAGGGCTGGAGAAAAAAATTAGGACAGCACTGCGTGTTGGATCGACCCAACGCCCTACATTGTCTCAGACCCATAAACCTGTGGCCATCCCCTGAAAGGCCAGGGGAGAAAAGAAACAGGGAAGCACTGGAAACCAAACGAGTGAGGGAAGCCATAGCAAGGCTCACATGTGAAGGGAGAGGGACTCCCCTCACCGCAAGGCCAGGTGAAGAAGCCAAGCGCCCCATGTAAAGGCGAAAACCCAAGGCTGCTAGAGGAAACTGCCAACCCTTGGAGAAGGAGGGGGTTGTAGGTAAAAGCCAGGAACAAAGAACGATCGCTCCTGCGTCCCCAAAAACAGGAAACGAGGCACAAGCCTCCGAAAACAAGATAGCACTGTAAAGCGCAAGACCAGAGGAAACTCTGGGCATGTGAAGTATCATGGAAAAAAGGAACCAGAGACAGGCCCAGGCAACCTTGGCAGGAACACACTGGACTGACAGACATGGGAGTAGAAGAAGAGCACTCCAAACAGCCTAAGGAGGAAGGGGTCTACAACAGGAGGAGGTCCCTCCCGAAGGAGACCATACGGTGGAATTGCAAACCGTAGCACCAAACCACTCAATACCAGGTACTTTACGTGGGAGGATGGAAAAAAAGACAAATCCCAAGAGGACCTCAAATGAACAGGGACAGGGACTCCAGAAAGGAGTACCCAGATGGGGTCACAAGGAACCAGGAGCTGAACCACCGGAAGACAACGCAAGCCAGCATATCCAGGAAAGGCGAAAAGAAACCGCCATAGGGGAAGGGACATTGGCCATGGACAACTAGCCGCACCAAAAACATTGACCAGCAAACCGTAAACATTGTCCCAGAGAGGGCAAGTACAGCAGCTCGGAGGTACCACAAAACGACAGACATCGATATGCATAAGGAATGCAGAAGTCGCCATGAAAAAACCGGGGTAGCCTACATAGAAATGTAGAAACCAGCTGCGACCGGCATACAGAAAACTTCCAGGGGGGAGAAAGTACCAGACAGGTGCAGACGACAGCAAGGTCCAAGAGGACTGCCCCTTCGCCATGTAGCACAACTAAGCAGAAAATACAAGGGAATACCGAAAACACCTGGACCCAGAAGGAACTACGGGGCCCTGTCCGATACCAGAGCAATCAGCTGAAAATTCAGACAGGTGTGTGTGGCGCTCAGAGGTCCTGTCCTTGACCCGTCAGGGAGGACGTCCAGCAATGATAAAAGCCGTGGACCCAGAAGGATACCGTGAGGCGGACATCCAGCGATGACCGAAAACCACTGCCGCGGCCGATGCTCACCAGCAACATGTCCAAACAAGGTAGAAGATCCAGTGGAGATCCTTGTACTACACCAGGAATGGCCCACTCAGCAATAGGAAACAATGTGAGTACTCCCCTATAACATGGGGTAACGCGGAGCACAGCATACCGTAGGACCTTAAAGAGAAAGCAAGAGCAACTCTAGCACAAAGGCCAACAACCACCTGGCCATGGAGTAGGAGGTTGAATGAGGACCACCCGCCGGACCAGACAGATCAGTCATATACTGGAGCTACCAGAAGCAGCACTAGACCGATAAGGTGGGGGATGGGCTGAACCACCCCTGCCAGATATGGTAACCATGCACATGCTGAACAAGGGTGACCTGGTGCTGACAGTGCCTTGAGCGGCACAAGGAGACCAATGAGGACGACAGTAACGGAGTGGCAGACGTATGGAAGAACCAAACGGATGGAACCAACATCTGCAGCACAGATTAGAACCCGTGGGCAGAAAACACCTAGTAAGAAAGAAACTGTCTGGGCCACAGATCGCACCACAGGGCCCAGCACTTGGGGTACTACAAACACACGCCTAAAATAAAGGTAAAGTGGCTGCATGTTGCCGACCAAGGAGAGTGGAAACATAGCCACAGCATCTGGGGATGCGACAGCATTCGGAGGGTACAGGTACACAACCTGTAAAGTAGAAAAAACACGTTAGCTGAATAGCCTCGTGCCTGTGGAGAGGGTATAGCCCACCTGGGAGGAGCCAACACTTTTTGTGTCTAGTGCCTCCTAGTGGTAGTTGGACATATACCCATGGTGCTGTGTCCCCCAATGCCATGCACGAGAAATTGCTGCTACCTGAAATATAGTAACTGGCTTGTTTCCACTTAGGTGTACTGTAGTTCATAGTGCAGAGCTACAAATAACTCTTTAGAGGACAACCATGTGTTCACTGTGTTTCAAGCACTTTGTAAGGAATAACTGGAGAAATGTAGCACTTTGCCAGTTCTATATGTGTATTGTGTACATGTTGACGTTTAGAGTGTGTGTTTCCCATAAGAAGCAAATGTGTGTGTATATAACTGAAGCACAACTGTGAGACCACTAATAACTGAGGCAGAATGAAACTTACCATCCCTGGTTCTTGGAAATCCCTCTAACCATCTGGGGTTGACCAATGTGTTTGTAAGATGACTTTATGGCACTTTTTAATATAGCTTTTGTGGTAAGGCTACTTTCACACTAGCGTTCATAGGTCCGTTCGTGAGCTCCGTTTGAAGGAGCTCACGAGCGGACCCGAACGCCTCCGTCCAGCCCTGATGCAGTCTGAATGGAGCGGATCCGCTCAGACTGCATCAGTCTGGCGGCGTTCAGCCTCCGCTCCGCTCGCCTCCGCGCGGACAGCTGAACGCTGCTTTACGGATCCGTCTGCATTAATAACTTAGAAAAAATTCAATGTAAGTCAATGGGAACGGATCCGCTTGAAGATGTCACCATATGGCTCAATCTTCAAGCGGATCCGTCCCCCATTGACTTTACATTGAAAGTCTGAACGGATCCGCTCAGGCTACTTTCACACTTAGAATTTTTTCTAAGTTATTAATGCAGACGGATCCGTACTGAACGGAGCCTCCGTCTGCATTAATATGATCGTATCCGTTCAGAACGGATCCGATCGAACGCTAGTGTGAAAGTAGCCTAATTCTGCACCATTTTCATAAGGTATGCCCCCTTGTTCACCAGGTGTTTTGTGATGTCCATAAGATGGCTGCTGATGGAGGGTCATGTGATCCAGCAAATTGCCTCCATGTGATGTCTCCTCCATTCAAACTCAGGGCACCTGCACTAAACTCCCAACAGTGCAAGTGCAGATGGCAGGTTCAGTGTATTTGAATAGAAGCAGCATCACATGGAGGTGATTTGCTGGATCACATGACCTTCCATCAGCAGCCTTTGTGTAGACAGCAGAAAAGACTTGGCAAACAAGGGGGCATACCTTAGAAAATGGTGCAGAATTACAACAAAGTCTACAATCCCATTGATCAACAGTAACCTGGAAATGGCCAATCCCTTTAAGAAAAGTGTATGAATGGATGTCTAATAGAAGTAACTGTCAACACTGATTCTCAGTTGGGTTTTTTACCAAAATCTGAATGCATAGTTTTACTAAACTGTAATCTATATATGGATAACAATAGGTAAATAGAGGCATGCTGTTGCATGTAATATGAAGGTATATCAAATGGTAATGTTTGCTTTTCTATTTAGGACCCCACATTGGTGGTGGGCTCAGGTTTAGCCATGGAAGAAATGATCTTTGAAGTGGCAGACTCGCATTTATTTTTTAATGATTTGGAGGTAAGTATGGGGCTAGCATTTTTCTGGCGGTTTGCAAATTTGTCATCTCTCAAACAGTCAGTGTAATTGAGTATTCTCATCTTGGGTATTTGCAGCATTTCCACAGGTTTTGCCATACATGCCTGATAGGTGGAGGTCCCATTTTTGGGACACCTGTGGGAGAATTGGGGTTCTGTAGATATGCCATAAATCTGCAAGATGGGAATATGGGAATGTCTGTCTGCTCATTTATGGTGTAATCTGTACAGTGACAAAGTAGGTTACATTATATAGCACATTGCCTCACTGGCAAGTTACTCCATGGCTAAAACTCGTGTAGAGATACAGCAACTTGACATCTTTGAAATGAAGTCATGTGATATATGGCTAATGAAACAGCTTTATAACCTCATTGAATTATTGTGTATCACAGGAGTGTGACCAGGTTCATGTGGAAGATGTGGCATCTGATGACAATGGTCAAGATTTAAGGTGGGTATTTCACAGAAGTCCATTGACCAATAAATGTTTTATATTCTTCCCAATTTGGAAAAGTCTGGTTAGAATAAAAATTTGCAAGCTTTTATAAATATGGTATAATCTTGCATCTGATTGTCTGGCACTTGTTAAACCTTGAATTTGTCGAGACCAGATGTAGAAGTACATGGAGCAGAGGATGATCAGTTGTGTGCGATAGTAACATACAGTATTTATTTTGGTCTGATGTCCTTCCTGGAGGTTACTTGCCCTTACAAGTTTATTTGGGTTGTTTCCCTTTGATTGGTCTACAATCCAGAATGTTTCATAATCTTTCAAACCCTTAAGTCCCATTGTTGGGTTTAAAGGGGATGTCTCATCTGGACAGTAGCTAATCACAAGATTAGGATCACACCGCATGAGAGGCATCCTCTCCATTCACTGCTACAGAAGTCCCATAGGACTGAATGGAGAGGACTTTGAGCTTATGTGACCAACCCCATCATTCACCACAATGGGACTTCCAGAAATAGCCACATACTGCCTCAGCTGTTTGTGTAAGTCCAATAGCAGTGAATGCAAAGGCTGCACATGTCTGTCTTGTTCTGTATACTCAGCAGAGCCCTGTTCTTGTGTAAGAGGCAGGTCCCAAAGTTTAGACCTGCACCTATCGTACTTTTAAGGCATATTCCATCGATATGTCATATATGGACATCAGGGAGATCATGTCAAACTAATCTTATAGATTTTTTTGATTGGGTGACTAAAATAATAGATGGAGGAGGTGCAGTAGACATCGCTTATCTAGACTTTAGTAAGGCTTTTGATACTGTCCCACATAGAAGGCTTATCAATAAAGTGCAGTCTTTGGGCTTGGACTCCCATATTGTTGAATGGATTAGGCAGTGGCTGAGGGACAGACAACAGAGGGTTGTAGTCAATGGAGTATATTCAGACCAAGGTCTTGTTACCAGTGGGGTACCTCAGGGATCTGTTCTGGGACCTATATTGTTTAATATCTTTATCAGCGAAATTTCAGAAGGCCTCGATGGTAAGGTGTGTCTTTTTGCTGATGACACAAAGATTTGTAACAGGGTTGATGTTCCTGGAGGGATACACCAAATGGAAAAGGACTTAAGAAAATTAGAGGAATGGTCATAAATCTGGTAACTAAAATTTAATGTTGATAAGTGCAAGATAATGCACCTGGGGTGTAAAAACCCAAGAGCAGAATATAAAATCAGTGATACAGTCCTAACCTCAGTATCTGAGGAAAGGGATTTAGGGGTTATTATTTCAGAAGACTTAAAGGTAGGCAGACAATGTCATAGATCAGCCGGAAATGCTAGGAGAATGCTTGGGTGTATAGGGAGAGGCATTACCAGTAGAAAGAGGGAGGTGCTCATGCCGCTCTACAGAGCACTAGTGAGACCTCATTTGGAGTATTGTGCTCAGTACTGGAGACCAGATCTCCAGAAGGATATTGATACATTGGAGAGAGTTCAGAGAAGAGCTACTAAACTGGTACATGGATTGCAGGATAAAACTTACCAGGAAAGATTAAAGGACCTTAACATGTATAGCTTGGAAGAAAGACGAGACAGAGGGGATATGATAGAAACTTTTAAATACATAAAGGGAATCAACAAGGTAAAAGAGAGAATATTTAAAAGAAGAAAAACTGCTACAAGAGGACGTAGGTTTAAATTAGAGGGGCAAAGGTTTAAAGTAATATCAGGAAGTATTACTTTACTGAGAGAGTAGTGGATGCATGGAATAGCCTTCCTGCAGAAGTGGTAGCTGCAAATACAGTGAAGGAGTTTAAGCATGCATGGGATAGGCATAAGGCCATCCTTCATATAAGATAGGGCCAGGGGCTATTCATAGTATTCAGTATATTGGGCAGACTAGATGGGCCAAATGGTTCTTATCTGCCGACACATTCTATGTTTCTATATATGTCCAGAAGAGAATAGGCCTTTAAAGGGAATCTGTCACCAGCGACCTCCCTATCTATCTTTTTGCATAGACACACAGATGTAGTTCACCTGATTGAAATACTGATTTGGTCTGTTTTCAAATTATACCTGTTCCTAATATGCCAATGAGGCCTTTGGTGCAATGAGGGCATTTCCATTGCTCTAGTTGTGCCCATGTGTCACTCCTTTGCTGCTTTGACAGGGCCAGGTGGTGGGAAAGCAGTGAGGGAGGGGCTGGCCGAAGAAATGAGCGGAGCTTGGGTGCACCAAGAACAATGGTGACACCCTCATCAGCAAGAAAAAAAAGAAAAATAGCATTTTAATCAGGTGAACTACAGCTCTGTGTCTATGCAAAACGTTTAAATGGAATCTGTCACCAGCAACCTCCCTGTCAAAGTGATTTTATTGTAAACTACATAAAAAATGCATCAAGTGTTCTTGGGTTTAAAAATGGTAAACAATAATTCTCATTATAGTACAAATAAATTGACTTGCTTGCTCTGATAGTGGCTGATTCAGTAATCTACAGCTCAGTAATACATGAGTCACAGACTACTATACCTGACTACAGTATTCGAGTCCACTGTGGAATGGAGCTTTTGACATCTCCTGTCAAGTTGAGTTCTTTTACATGTATAATATAAGTACATAAGTTTCTTACATTTTCATATTTGACATGGTTTCCTGTATTTAGGTAACTAAAGTTAATTCAGTCTATTATTAGGCTTAGTGGCCAGTGCGAAATTGCAGAATTTTATGTTTTTTGTTCAAATATAGATATTGACCTAAAAATTTAAAAATAACCATCAAAAATTAAAAATGTGTTTAACATAAAAATTTGATTTTCTGATGACCTTCAAACTGCTAAGAATTTAGCTATAATGAGTGTTTAGGAGCTGTTAGGAAAGTACAGATAAGGGCTACAGATCCAGCCATTACAGCTGCTTTCTGATGGATTCACTGTGAAGCTGACAATAACAGTCTGCAATTTTTTAAAAGACCCATTGAAAAAAGATTTTTAGCTTAAAATGAGTAGAATGAAATGATAAAAATAAAATTTCCCCCAAAGGTGTCCAGGTGTGTCAAATGACTGTTCCCTAAGATGCACTTAGACTGAACCATTGATACAAGCCAGGATGGATTAATGGACCCGTTTGGTTTATGGCAAATGCAATCCCTATCCTACATCTGGTTATGCTGATATCGCAGTTCCTCATAACCAGCAATATTTTCATGTGTTCAGCTGTTGAGGTGCATCTTCTAATTTTGGTGGAGCTAGGTGTCCTCTTTTGCTGCTGTGTCCCATCTACTTCAAAGTTTGAGGCGTTCTGTTCAGAGAAATTCTTCTTCTGACCAGTATGGTGCCACATGGACCTTTGCTTCAAACAGACAAGAAAGCCTCAGTATTTCAGTCTGACCTCTCCTCTTGATTTCGCCATGTGACATGGTGTTCTCTTGAAAGCGTATTGTTGTATTTTTTGCGGCTAAAGTAATGATTTGTAAATATGAATTGATTTATATAATTCTAACAATTACTTTCCTTGAATTTTTCAGTAACTACAGCTTTACCACGGATGGATTTAATGGTTCTGCAGTAAACAGGAATTATCCCTCTAGCACTGGGGTACAAGGTGGGATGGACTGGATGAGAAAGCTAGCATTTCGATATCGGAAGGTCACTGAGGTGTATGAGAAATACAAGAGCAATGTCAGTGGTGAGTAGCAATAGGAGTGGATTGTACGGGTTGTGTAATTTACCCAGATGCATGACTACAACAGCCTCTTCCTTGACATGACCTAAATAAAATACATTGATTAAAAATGTTATATCACAAAGCTGAAAATGTTTTTAAACCCTTGTATGTTAGAACTCTCTAGACATGTATTCTGTTCCCTGGGACAGGTAAAAATGTCTTCAATATGAGTCACATAAACTACACAGCGGCAGAAGTTGCTCCTGCCCTCTTGTGTAAATAAGGTATTATATGGCCTGGAATTGCTCAGAATTCTTAAGGGCCCTTTAGGCCTCTTTCACACGGGCATCCCGGATTTGCTCCGGATGAGTCGCATGTGCTATGCGGGAAAACCGCACGAGTAGGCACGCAATTGCAGTCAGTTTTGACTGCGATTTGTGTTCCGATGTTCAGTTTTTTCCGCGCGGGTGCATTTTGCACGCGCGTGAGAAAAAACTGAATGTGGTACCCAGACATGTAGCCGGACTTCTTCACTGAAGTTCGGGTTTGGGTTAGGTTTTCTATTCATTTTATTATTTTCCTTTATGACATGGTTATAAGGGAAAATATCAGCATTCTTAATACAGAATGCTTACTAAAATGTGGATTGAGGGGTTAAAAAATAACAAAAAAATAACTCCCCTCATCCAATTGATCGCGCAGCTGGCATAGTCTTCTTTCTTCATCTTTCAGGACCTGCAAAAGGACTTTTGGCGTAATCTCGCTCAGCTGACGTCAGCCCAGGTCCTGCTGAATGAAGATAAAAATTACGTCATCAAAAGGTTCTTTTGCAGGTCCTGAAAGAAGAAGCAAGACGACGATGGATGAGGTGAGTTAATTTTTTTAATTTTATTTTTTAACCCCTCAATCCACATTTAGTAAGCATTCTGTATTAAGAATGCTATTTAAAAATAAAAAAATAAAAGCCAGAATTGCTAATTTATTCTTAGTTGCCACCGGAAAAATGTAAATGGAGTCTGTCACCTCTTTTTCACCAATACAGGGAGTGCAGAATTATTAGGCAAATGAGTATTTTGACCACATCATCCTCTTTATGCATGTTGTCTTACTCCAAGCTGTATAGGCTCGAAAGCCTACTACCAATTAAGCATATTAGGTGATGTGCATCTCTGTAATGAGAAGGGGTGTGGTCTAATGACATCAACACCCTATATCAGGTGTGCATAATTATTAGGCAACTTCCTTTCCTTTGGCAAAATGGGTCAAAAGAAGGACTTGACAGGCTCAGAAAAGTCAAAAATAGTGAGATATCTTGCAGAGGGATGCAGCACTCTTAAAATTGCAAAGCTTCTGAAGCGTGATCATCAAACAATCAAGCGTTTCATTCAAAATAGTCAACAGGGTCGCAAGAAGCGTGTGGAAAAACCAAGGCGCAAAATAACTGCCCATGAACTGAGAAAAGTCAAGCGTGCAGCTGCCAAGATGCCACTTGCCACCAGATTGGCCATATTTCAGAGCTGCAACATCACTGGAGTGCCCAAAAGCACAAGGTGTGCAATACTCAGAGACATGGCCAAGGTAAGAAAGGCTGAAAGACGACCACCACTGAACAAGACACACAAGCTGGAACGTCAAGACTGGGCCAAGAAATATCTCAAGACTGATTTTTCTAAGGTTTTATGGACTGATGAGAGTGAGTCTTGATGGGCCAGATGGATGGGCCCGTGGCTGGATTGGTAAAGGGCAGAGAGCTCCAGTCCGACTCAGACGCCAGCAAGGTGGAGGTGGAGTACTGGTTTGGGCTGGTATCATCAAAGATGAGCTTGTGGGGCCTTTTCGGGTTGAGGATGGAGTCAAGCTCAACTCCCAGTCCTACTGCCAGTTTCTGGAAGACACTTTCTTCAAGCAGTGGTACAGGAAGAAGTCTGCATCCTTCAAGAAAAACATGATTTTCATGCAGGACAATGCTCCATCACACGCGTCCAAGTACTCCACAGCGTGGCTGGCAAGAAAGGGTATAAAAGAAAATCTAATGACATGGCCTCCTTGTTCACCTGATCTGAACCCCATTGAGAACCTGTGGTCCATCATCAAATGTGAGATTTACAAGGAGGGAAAACAGTACACCTCTCTGAACAGTGTCTGGGAGGCTGTGGTTGCTGCTGCACGCAATGTTGATGGTGAACAGATCAAAACACTGACAGAATCCATGGATGGCAGGCTTTTGAGTGTCCTTGCAAAGAAAGGTGGCTATATTGGTCACTGATTTGTTTTTGTTTTGTTTTTGAATGTCAGAAATGTATATTTGTGAATGTTGAGATGTTATATTGGTTTCACTGGTAAAAATAAATAATTGAAATGGGTATATATTTGTTTTTTGTTAAGTTACCTAATAATTATGCACAGTAATAAGTACCTGTACACACAGATATCCCCCTAAAATAGCTAAAACTAAAAACAAACTAAAAACTACTTCCAAAAATATTCAGCTTTGATATTAATGAGTTTTTTGGGTTCATTGAGAACATGGTTGTTGTTCAATAATAAAATTAATCCTCAAAAATACAACTTGCCTAATAATTGTGCACTCCCTGTATAACTAAGAGCACTATACCACAGAATATTGCAGACACATTCCAAGCATGACTGTGTGCACTTTGTGTCTGTATTCCATGTACAGGAACCCTGAACCACGAACAGCTCCCAAGTGCCCAAAGCAAACCAGACTGAAGAGGGTAGAGCTGCTTTAGTTGCACATATGTTGGGATTGGTAGCCACTAGAAATATGAACCTGACCTTGTTTGAAAGCGACCTCTGAAACGATACCAGAACCATAGCATTATATCCACTATATCAGAAGATATAGCCGCTGGAAATCGAGTCAGGAGTGAAAGCTGTTTTTACTTTCACTTTCAGCTGCACTTTCCACACTTGCGTTAGAGGAATCCGGCAGGCAATTCTGTTGCTGGAACTGCCTGCCGGATCCAGAAAACCATTTGTATCCGGATGCGAAACTGTCTGACAAATGCATTGAAATACAGTATCGGTCTCTCCCGTGTCATCTGGAAAAACGGATCCGGTATTTATTTATTTTCATATTTGTAAAGGTCTGCGCATGTGCAGCCCGGGAAACCTGATCCAGTTTTCCAGAACACTTGGTACCCGATCTGGCATTAATACATTTCAATGGAAATTAATGCCGCATCCGGCAATCGGGCAAGTGTTCCAGAATTTTGGCTGGAGAAAATATCGCAGCATGCTGCGGTATTTTATCCAGCCAAATACAGTAAAAGTGACTGAACTGAAGACATTCTGATGCATACTGAACGGATTGCTTTCCATTCAGAATGCATAGGGATAAAACTGATGCGTTTTTTTCCGGTATTGAGCCCCTAGGACGGAACTCAATACGGGAAAACTTTAACGCTAGTGTGAAAGTACCCTAAAAGTGCTTTTCCTGGACATAAAATACAGACACATAGTACACACAGGTATGCTTGGAAAGCGTTTGCAATCTTATATGGGGCAGTGTTAGTTATATTGGTAAAAATGAGGTGACAGACTCCCTTTAATAACAAGCAAAGTGTTAATTACCCCAAAACGATCATGAAATAGGACAACCCCTTTAATAAGCTGACAACTAGTTGACAGTATTCTACTCTAGTAATTGCAAGTTCCATTCCATAGTCACTAAGTCACAAGAACTCTAAAATTCACTTAGGCTGCATCCACACTTGCATCAGAGTCTCCATCGCAGATTCCTTAGCGCAGCACGCAGCCCTATTCTTCTCGTCAAAGCAAATTACACTATGGTGGAAACCGACAGACCCCATTAAAAGTCACGTGGTCCATGTGTCGTCGATGGTGTCCACCATGAGACGGATCTGACACTGTAAAGTGGTTTCCAGTTATGATGCATACTACAACGCAAATATAAACAGAGCCTTATAGTGAAAGGCATGAGTTTATTGTAATACTTTTTCTGTTCTTGGCAGCACTACTCAGCCCACAGCGGCGTGATTCTCTCCAGCGGCTGAGAGCTGACATAGAAACTTTAACAGATGGCTGGTTAGGAACAGCATTAAAATGTTTACTGCTTATCAAGTCAAGGTAAGCACTGGTAACTTCTGTACCAATTCCTGACTTACAGAATTTATTTGATGCTATTGAAATACTCAACATATTATTCAATTTCCCAATTATTGTGTAAGTGTTCCTTTCCGACTGCTGTCTAGACTCCAGCACCCACCTGTACAGGTTCCTCTGGTCACTTACATCTAGCAGACTCATTGTTTTCTTCTCAACAGAAAGAATTGTGTTAACGTGCTAATAACGACTACACAATTAGTACCGGCCCTTGCGAAAGTCCTACTTTATGGATTGGGGGAAATTTTTCCAATTGAAAACATATACAGCGCTACAAAAATAGGTAACTTTTTACATTGTCTCCACCCTAAACTGAAAATTTGACGACTTATGTATTTGTATATATCACTGAGAGAAACTAGTCATGCACACGGCTGAGTGTATGCTACCATTTATTTAGTAACTTTTATAGAAATGTCCTATCCTTGTCAGACAGACAATAATAAGGAATTTTTTTATATCATTTTTATTTATTTTTGGGAATGAATGGGTCCACATCTGATCCGCAAAAAAATGTGGATCGGATGTGGACAGAAACTACGGCCGTGTGCATGAGCCCTAACTCTTTCTGGGAAGGGATGTAAAAAAAAAAAAAAAAACAGCAGTACTACCTGAGATTTTACTGCATTCATTTAATTTTGCTGCATTTATTTTGTATTCTAAATAACATAATAAACGTACTCTCTGGATCAGTAAGATTACAGCGATACCAAATTTTTTTTTTTTACGTTTTACTACTATTGCACAATCAAAAGCTTTTTATTTATTTTATTATTTAATAAAATGTTTTTTTACCCTTTACTAGTCCTACATGGAAACTGTAACATTGCTTATATAATTCATTGTATTGCTAACGCAATACATTATGCTGTCAGTGTTATACTGACAGTCTCCATCAGGGTGCACCAGAGAGGCCCAGCCGGATGGGAAACACTGCAGGCAGACTTGGGGCCTTCATTTGCTCACAGGCTGCCATGTAAAGACGCCGGCACCCTGCAATTGCATTTTGGGGTTTTCTTTCAGAGACAGAGGAAGTCTGCCCCTATGTAATCCCTTAGATGCCGCTGTCGTTATTGGACACGGCCTTTAGTGGGTTAAACAGCTGGGATCAGTGCTTCTGCCAGTGCAGGCCATTACAGCAGTAGCTCAGCTCTCATGTGAGACACAAGCCCCACTCTGATACGCCATGTGCGTCGTAGTGCTCACTAAGGTCTTTTAAGTCACCACCTTAAAAAGGCGTATTGGTGGTCACGAAGAGGTTAAAGGCAATATGAAAATTACCTATTGCTTAAATAACATAATTTTTTGAAGAATTGTTGTTGTTTTTTTATTTATTCTCCATGTCAATATCTATATTTAAACAATAGTCATAAAATCCTGCCGTTTTCGCCCACTTCTTGCTCTGTATGGATCACTTTACTTGTAGTTGTATATTATTCTAATCCTGCCTGTAATGATATCACCTCTGTGTATAGATAAGTCAGGATTCACCATTCATAATAGGCGATTGTCAGATCTTATCTATTCTTCCCTTGTACACTGACCTCTGCACGGGTCACAGAGCATGCAGAGAAAACTATCTATAGAAGTCAGTGAGGTCCCCTCCTGACCCATTGTGTCTATGGACCATGGGGCTGCCATAAAGCATTATTTTCATGCTTTGTAAATGTTGTTAAGAACAACTCGAGCAAGATGACAGCCTCCGACTTTATGTTCAGAAAACAGAATAAAAAATTCAGTAATCGGAAAATAAACTCTGGTTAGGAAAAAAAAATAGGAGGTGTCGCTGTCTGGTTTTAACTGGCAGATAAATTGTTTGGTGACACATTTCCTTTAATAACTGCTTAGTTACTAAAGTTTACAGGACAAACACAATAGTCATTTGACTTCTGTAGAGCCACAAACTGTGCGGCCTTCATTAGTCAACTAGAGCCAGATGTGGCCCACAGGGCCGCTCCAGTGTGGCTGTGTCACAACTGTGCCGTGTAGTCATATCCGAAAGCTTGTCGTATGTATAAGTGGTGGTCTCCACCCTGTGGCTCCCAAGCTGTTGTTATCCTATTATATACCTTTCCATCACCTAGGAATAAAGATTTTTACAATATGATTCACATTCTCCTGCATTTTTCATGAGTAATGTTAGTATTGCATTAATGTACAGTATGTTATATGAATATTTGTCTTCACTTCTAGGGAAGGAGAGCTGCTTTGAAAGAATAGTGACGAGGTTTGGTAAGAAGGTTACCTATGTGGTTATTGGAGACGGTCGGGATGAAGAAATGGCTGCCAAACAGGTACAAGAACTATATAATCTTCAGTAGGTTCTTAGAAGTGCTGTTGCACGTGTAGACCATGGACTGTCTTGAAGTGTCCAGCTGTTCCACATGTAGCTGAAATCCTGCAGTTGTGTGAGCAGGGTGACAGGTGTCAGCGTCTCTACATAGAGAAGCAGAGATGGTTAATCAATGTCCATTCCTTCCTGATGACTGTACATGACGCTGAATGATCAGCTCTACAGTGCATCCAGAAGCGGACATATCGGCAATAAGATTTTTATTGTTAGTTTAAAAAAAAATAAAAAATTAACACATAAAAAAAAAAACTATAATAAAATATTGTCACCATTGGCACAAACTACAGCCCCACCCCAACAACCCAAAACTATTCATCATTTATATAAAATGGGCTGTAATAGAGGGGAATATGGCTTAAATATTTATTTCAGTTTTACTGTTTACTAGACATCTGTCATTTTACTGCAATGTTATTCACCCTCCGTGTGGTTCCAGTGAACTGAACTTATATTATAGCACCCTATGGTGATCCAATTTTGGGTTACTTGAGCTGCCATGGGTCCTTGTCACTGTAATACAGGCTCTAAAATGTACCCGAAGAAGGCTTTTCTTAGAAGTGGTTATAAAGGAAAGATGAAATGATTGTGGAGTCAGACATTTTTCTTAATTCCTATCTGTAATCCCACTGATTTTATTCAACTGCACAGCAGTAGTAGATCATAGCAACTGGAGACTTCAGATGTGCCCATACACCCTCTATAGCCGACTCCTTTATTGGGGAGAGTAGAGAAAGCGGTGAGGTGTTAGTCAGCAGCTTATCTCCAGGAAGAACAAAGTCGCCTAATCCTGCTCTCCCTCAGCATCATCTTAACCTTAGGGTTAATGCTCCATTAAAATTGAATTATAACATATCTGATGGTGATAAGATTAGAATGTTCTGAAACTTTAGTCCAAAAGTACATAGCACACAGATAATATAATGTGCCTTTTGCTTTCACTTCAGAAAAGCACCAGCATTGTGTGTCAGCGTTATGCCACACCTTGTCTCTTGCTTCTGTATGGTGAGTTGGCACTGTCGAAACGTTTCTAGTGGCAGAGATCAGCTATAAGTAAGGAAGTCACGTCCTGAGTGAGAAAAATAATGTTTCACCCCCCTCTTGTTGAGACTAAGATCTTTTTGCATTGACATTTAAGGGTTGCCTCCTGTTCAAATGATATGCCCCTGGCACTTTGTGGATCACGTGGTGTACATTGTGCACATGATCCTAGCCTGGTTCGCAGGCAGACAACTTCGGGAGCATCAGGCTGGTCAGCCTAATTTGGCAGGCGCAGGATAGTAGTGTATATATAAAATGAATTGACAGTTTATGCACACAGTACAATTGACCAGCACTGCAGAATAATGACCAACCTTGTCCTGTATCAGGGATGGAGAAAACTACCTAACAAAATACTAATGTTTCTTCCATTGATCTTTCAAGTTGAGATGACGCAGACTTTGTTTCCTGTTTCGTTTAGCATAACATGCCTTTCTGGAGGATCACAAACCACCATGACCTCATCTCCCTACATCAAGCCCTGGAGCTGGACTTTTTGTGAGGTACCAGGAAAGCACTGACTTTTGTAGAAGCCACCAGGTCCGCTGGAATGAGACAAGCAGAACTACACTTTTTTAACCTACGAAATATCTGTTTGATCTGATCTGTCGACCTCTGGGAAGAGGAAGAAGCCCTTACGTTGTGGCCTCCATGGATGAGAAACCAATTGCAAGTTTCTGTCATTCAGTATTGCAGAATGTCCAACTGTCTGTCACCTACCTCTTCAGTTAATTGCCAGACCATTTCTTCAGTTTCTTGCTAGTTATTTAACATGCCACCTACCTCTTTAAGCTTATGTTCTGTGTTACCACCAAAGTAAGGGCATCATCTTAATGATGGCAGATGTGTTATATCTGATGAGCTGTGACATGTAGCAGTGGATCCTGACTTATTCTATATTTCATCCTGATGTTAGATGAAATCCTCACATTTTTCAACTACAGCTGGATACTGTCTGCATCAGACTAAATCTTTCAGACCCCCAATCGGAATGTAGACCAGGGGCGCTGTACATTCATCTGGGATTTTTAACAACAACTCAAGTTGCAATGGCTTGTCTTTCTTGTTGTTTTCTTAATAACCATTCTGGAAAACTTTAAAATACCTCGATGAGGGAGGGGGAAGAGACTCCCATTACTATACCTTGGAAGTTGGTAACTTATTAAAACATTTTTCTCCTCTCTATTTTGTCTTGTTTTTACATCTCGTAACTGGTGGCCAACAAAGAACACAAACCCTTTGGCAGTGGAAAGAGACATTAACGTTATTTGATGATAATGCTGCCCAAAGAATAGATTGTTTTTATCAAGTGCAGGAATAAAATGTATTACTTGGTATTAAACTGCAGAATGACCAGTGGCTGCATTTAATGCATCATTGCTGTTGTATTAGAATATCTAAGGGCTTTACATGGGGGTGATGACTGGATGAAATGTTCATTCCCAACCAATGCCCAGGTAAACATGGCCAACAATTGCACGACAAGCAATAAAAGGTTTGTTTGTTGTGGTTTGAATCTTTTTTGTGGATAAGGTGCTGCGGATAACGGTACAAAACCTTTCACGATACTTTTATTTTCACATCAGAAGTATGCTGAATGTGGTGTGTCAATCTGTCAGTGTAAGGGTACTTTCACACTAGTGTTAGAAGAATCCGGCCGGCAGTTCCGCTGCCAGAACTGCCTGCGGGATCCAGAAATCGGTTTGCAAACAGAAATCATTTGTTTCCAGATCCGTCTCACAAATGCATTGCAATACCGGATTCGTGTCATCTGGAAAAACAGATCAGGTATTTATTTATCTTTTTCACAGATTTAAAGGTCCATGCGCAGACCGAGAAACCGGATCCGTTTTTCCGGAACACTTGGTACTGGATCCGGCATTAATACATTTCAATGGAAATTAATGCTGGATCCGGCAAGTGTTCCGGAATTTTGGCCGGAGAAAATACTGCAGTTTGCTGAGGTATTTTCTCCGGCCAAATACCGTAAAAGGGAATGAACTGAAGACATCCTGATGCATCCTGAACGGAATGCTTTGCATTCAGAATGCATTAGGACAAAACTGAAGCGTTTTTTTCCGGTATTGAGCCCCTATGACAGAACTAAAGTACCCTTAAAGGACCCCTGTGCTGTGGTTGTCAAGTCATTGTATTGTTAATGTGCATTCATTACAAATTATAGAACCGACCACCGGATTTCAGCATTTGCTAAACTTTTCCAACGATGAAATAAAGCAAATCAACAAAAATTCTTTGTTTAATTTGAAACAATAAAATTTACACATATGATAGACCAAAAAGGTTTTAAGGCAGCTTAGTCCCTTAAGTAGCATTCTTTACCAAAGAGAAGATTGAGGACCTGTCTGGGTGGGTTAGTGAATAGTGGTTTTTCCATGAAGTAACAATGCTAGAGTATCTTCATTCTTACTACTGATCTTATTACTACTAGAAATATATTAATAAACTGACAGCTGGGTGTTACCATTTAGGGGAGCTCCAATCAATGCTTGCAGTGTTTGGGTACAGCCATGCAGTCAGTTTTTTATTTTTTTTAAAGCAGTTTTTGAAGCAATCAAAAGGTGGAGTTGTAGTATCTGTCCTTAAGGGTACGGCAAAACCGGTCGCTGTCAGGATTGCAGAGTAGCAGTGATCCCTGCACTGTTGGCTTTATTGCGACTCATATCTATGGGATCACCGCTACTCTGCGACCCTTTGTGACCAGTGCAGCTGTACTCTTTATACTTTTTCTCCTTTTATGATCCACTGCTGAAGCCAAAACCAGAAGTGGATTTTAAAAACTGCATAAAAAACCTGAACATTTAGCAGTGCTCTAAGACTGTGTATGCGAATGATATTCATACGTATATATAGGAGGAATAACGGTGAAACCATACAACAGAGCTCCAAATCGACATGCTCCAGAATTCTTATTTCACGTGGAATAGAATAGTTTACTAAAACACACATCAGGAGAAGTGACAGCTCCTCTTTAACATTTCACAAAATGGCTTTTATAAGAATATATTAAAAATATAATACTGTCATTTGTAATCCTTAATAATAAAAATAAAATACAAGCACATAAATATAGAAGTTACACTATATATATAAAATTACACACACAATCATGTGTTTCCAGCAATAACAAGGCACTTTAGTAGGAAACATATGCTTCCATTAGTAAACACATTGAAGTGACTACTCCCATGTTAAAGGGCTTGACCAGGATTAAATATGGCTATTTCTTTAAAAAAAAACAGCAGCACAGGGGGTCCATGGGTTGTGTCTGTTACTGCAGCTTAACTCCATTGTAGTCGAGACAGGGCTGCAATACCGCCTGCAACCTGTGGTGCTGTTCTTGGAAGAAAGTAGTCATGTTTTTCTAACCCTGGACAACCCCTTTAAATGTGAAACTAATCACAAAGGCAATGCAGTCTGGCTGTCATTTGTATTGTAAAGCATACCGTACAATATTTATTTTAAATGTATGCTGTTCTTTTAAAGAACTTATGGAAAAATAATGTAGTGTTGGTTTCAGGACTCAGGAGGTCCTGCAGCAGTATTAAAAAGAAAAAAAGGTGGGACCAACACACTTGGGGTGCATTTACATGACCGTAAGCATTTTGTGGTCCGGTTATGTATGCTTACCCGTCTGTGTGGCTGTTCCGCAAAAAATAGGACATTCCTATACTTGGCCACAACATGCGGATCCCTTGACGTCAATGGGTCTGCTCAGTAATGTAGCGTGCACACAATCTGTATCCTTGTTTTATGAACCACAAAACACTTACAGTCGTGTGAACACCCCCTTCTAATGTATGGCCACAAGGGGGCAGATTTATGAAAATGGCCTTCTGTTGCCTATGCCAACCATTAGCAGTGCTTTTACTTTAATATCACCATTTGAAATTAAAGCAGCACTGTGATTGGTTGTTACAAGCAATAAGGACAGTTTTCATTTTGGAACATTTCACAGATCTCCCCCACTGTCCACAGAATATTTGTGAAAATGGCAGTTGCTGCTGGCTTGCCATTCACAAAAGCTGTATTACAGCCTCTATCTACAGTACTAAAAAGGTTCTTCCATGAAACGCTTGTTCGCCGGGTAATGGATCATTTGTGCGGACAGAATTTGTGCCATGTCAACACACTCTGCTACCAGCAAACAATGCGTCTCTGAGGATGAGCAATTGCTCCTCCCCATACTGTAGTGGAGTTCGCGGCATGTAATAGCAGTGGTCTCCTCTGCTGAGGAATTTTTTCTTCTTGACAACTGCCTGCTGTATCATCCCATGTAAAGGGACCTTTAGAACTGGTGTCTTATCGCTAAGATACACCATCACTTCCTAAACAAGAGGTATCTGACCACTACTTGTTTTGTAGAGACCTAATAATGACAATGGAGGATGGGAGCACTAGTGTGCAGATGAAAAGATATAACTGGATCGGCAGGAATCCCTACCCAAGGATGTACCATAACACTAAGATGGCTATGATGTACAAACTGGACTTTTAAAAATAACGCTGCCATTTTGAACATGTTTTTTATGAACCATCATGACCAAGTTATGGCAGGAAAAAAAAAAAAAAACTTAAAGTGCAGGAGTGTGCACAATAACAATTTTCTAAATTAGGCTGGGTTCACATCTTGTTCCTGTCATCTTCTCAGGGGGTACATTTAGGAGTGGAGTGCTCCACAGGAATGCCCACAAAACAGCTGGACTGCTAAAGCAGACTTACCAGGGGCAAAAAATAACATTGGCCTGTTTCTGACCATTTATCATTGTGTCTTACAATAAAAACTGAAAAGTCACAATTTACTCCAAAATAAAGGCAAAACCAGTGTGGTAAATCAGGGCCTGTGTTCGGTGCATTAGCCAAATAACACTATGGCCTACACTTACTAATGTGAATACACCTAGATTCTGATGTAAAATATGCCAGAATGTGGTGCAGTGTGGTTTAGAGAAAATATCTGCGCCTAGCCCAACAAGGGGGTGGTTTAATGTGCAAATAACAAAAAACACCAGATTTATTGTCCAGCCTGAGCCCCGGTGATAATTGTGGTGCAGGTCTAGACAACCTTGTCTAACTATACACCATCTTTAGGATCCCTAAATCTGCCGCAATGTTGTGTGCGATTTAAACTACAGCTGACCTGATCTCACATGACTGCCCCTCAACATGGCAGCACGGCGCAGTGACTGATCTGCATTAATTGATGAGCTAATGAATCAGGATGTGTGATGACTTTTCTTGCAGTGTTCATTTCTATTGAGATGTAGCCACAGCCTTGGATTATGGTTTGTGGGAAAGAGAGATCAGAAATGTTGGACCTCCCAACAGCAAGGGGCATTTATTTTTTTGGGGCTGTTACTCAGCCTCAAAATGCAAACTCTCAACAGATAATCTCCTTAAAAAGTGTTTGCATAAAAGTTACGTTACGTTTTTTGCGTTCCGTATATGGAACTATTCATTTCAATGGATCCGCCAAAAAATGGAAGGTACTTCTGTATTTCCGTTCAAAAATAGGGATTTACATTTACGCTATGAACTCCGGCAGTCTGTTCTGGTGGAGGAACAGACTGCCAGAATTCATCATATCTGGCATAACCAGATACCGCCGAATTCCCATTCACTGTAATGGTATCCAGCGGTAATCCGGGCGCTTTCCGGCATACATGCAGGCTTTCAGCTGGACAAAAAATGTTGCGTGTAGCTTGTTTTTTATCAGACACTAGAGCAGCCATAAAGTATGAATGGCTCTCAAGACTATGTTATTATCTTGTGTACTTTGTCTATAGGGCCTTTTTTTTAATAGAATATATAGTACAGATCTGTTGCCTGTGTACAATGCCAATGTTCCTAGCATATTTGCTCTGCCAAAAACTTCATTCTGTGATTAGTCGGCTGCCCAGTCTTACCTGCTGAAAGTAACCTCCCATTTGTTTTTGCCCCTATGCCATCTGGTTCATCGTAGTACTGTTTTGTTTCTTTGAGAACAGTGGGGTGTAGATTTTTGTAATAAAGCGCTCTTAAAAGAACACCTACAGCAAGAAATACCATATTAGTCACAATAATATGCATTTCATACCCATCCAAAATGGATGGGAACTTAAATTTTACCCAAGACACAACAAGTACCACACTGTCTATGACAATAAACACCATGTAGACAATACATCTGTAGATGGTTCTTCCATCAGCAATGTTAAACCATGAGAAGTAAAGAATGAAGGCCACTGTAGCCCTGTAGACAATCTCCAGGCATTTGTGCTTCATAAATGTTGTCTTCTGCAGAGTGGCCCACAGAAAGAAAACTGACCAGAGAAGAAAAAAGTGCAGAGCAACCAACCAGTGGAAGGTGACTGTAAAAAGTGTGATGCAGAGGATACGTGACGAAATCAGGCAAAAGTTCCATAAGTAGTAGATGGCCGAAGAGAAGTTGCTAAGCTTCAGTTTTCCTTTTAGGAACAGTCTCAGTGATTGATGGTAGTCCAAAATGGCCCAGCTGATACAAATAAATGACATGGAAATGCTGAAACCTAGAATACAAAAAACACATCATCATGTTACTGTTCTTTTAAATGGTGCTGCCATTTTCAGATGTTCCCTCTCAATAACCTAGTCTAATTTATATGTGTAAGCTGCAGTAAGGCAAATGGGTCAAGTGAATGTCCACCATTTTGTTTTAATTAAAGTGTAACTGTCATAATTTATTTTGCTAATATGTAGGAACAGAGATAAGGAAACATTTTTCGAATATAGTTTATTTAGAGAAATGTTACATTTAGGCCTCATGCACATGACCGTTGCGCGGCCGGCAATCCACGGCCGCCAGCCGCGTGCGCACCCTGCATCACAGATGCCGACCCATTCACTTGAATGGGTCCGCAATTCCAGAGATGTGGAACACCAGAAGCACTACGGAGTGCTTCTGTGGTGTTTCGTTCCGTGGTTCTGCACCACAAACAAAAAAATGACGTCATGTTTTTTTTTTGCAGTGCAGACGATGTTGCCCGTGCATTGGGGACCACAATCGAGGTCCCCAATGCACGGAACGGCCGTGTGCATGAAGCCTTATACTAGAAAACTTGGCCTGAAATGTCATTTAACAGCGCTCTCTAAATTTCATCAGGAGGCATGAGCGAATTTCATATTTTGAAGTTTGTGTTGTGGTATTTACTGAATTGCATTATGGATTCCGTTACCACAGACCAAAGCCCAATTCCATGACGGAATGCCTTTAGAGGCATTCTGTTATTCATTCTGTCATAATACAAGTCTATGGCCACTGAACAGGTGCCCTCCTCATCTCCGCGCTGCAGTGAAATATTGGGTATTGCCGCGTCCATAACGACCAGCTCTATAAAAAATATCACATGATCCAACCCCTCACCTTACATCACAAAAAGTACAAAACCAAGCGATCAAAAAGGCGTATGCCCCCTCCAGAGGAGGCATGGTAGAAAGTCACGTGGTCCGATGAGACCAAAGTAGAACTTTTTTGTCTAAACTTCAGTCATCGTGTTTGGAGGAAAAAGAAGGATGAGTCAAGAACACCATCCCTACTGTGAAGCATGGGGGTGGTAACATCATGCTTTGGGGTGTTTTTTTGCAAAGGGGACAGGACGACTGCACGGTATTAAGGAGAGAATGAATGGGGCCATTTATTGTGAGATTTTGAGCAACAATCTCCTTCCCCTCAGTCAGAGCATTGAAGATCGGTCGTGGCTGGGTCTTCCAACATGACAATGACCCAAAGCACACAGCCAGGATAACCAAGGAGTGGCTCCGTAAGAAGCATATCAAGGTTCTAGAGTGGCCTAGCCAGTCTCCAGCCCTAAATCCAATAGAACATCTTTGGAGAGAGCTGAAACTCAGTGTTGCTCAGCAACAGCCCCAAAACCTGACAGATCTAGAGGAGATCGGTGTGGAGGAGTGGGCCAAAATCCCTGCTGCAGTGTGTGCAAACCTGGTCAACTACAGGAAACGTTTGACCTCTTTAATTGCAAACAAAGGCTTCTGTACCCAATATTAACCCCTTGACACAGAACACAGTGCATGTACAGCAGGGGATCCATTGCCAGAATGCATTCCGCCGTACATGCACGGCGGGATGATCGGGCAGGCACCGGAGTGGTGCGCACCCGATCACTGCAGGGGTCTGGCAGTCCCTGGTAGCAGGGCCCCTGCTGTACCTGCCGGATTAACCCCTTCTATGCCTCGGTCCACGCTGACCGCGACATAGAAGTGGTTTGGGCGGGTGAAGCAGCGCATCGAGTCCCCGCGCTGCTGTGGCGGGGACCTGATGCGTGACAAGGCAGCCCAATGCCGTGCAGAGGCTGCCCAATGCCCTGCACGGCATCGGGACCTGCCTTCTACGGGTGCTGAGGAGATCCAGCCTCAGGCTGGGTCTCCTAGGCAACCTGTTTGTGTACTACATGAACAGGCAATGCATTACAATACAGATGTATTGTAATGCATTGCAGAGGGGATTTTAACTTGCCATGTCACATGTGAAGACCCCCTGTTGCACCCTAGAGTGGAAACTACAAAAAAGTTACCCCATTTTGGAAACTATGGGATAAGGTGACAGTTTTGTTGGTACTATTTTAGGGTACAGATGATTTTTGCTGGCTCTATATTACACGTTTTGTGAGGCAAGGTAACAGAAAATAGCTGTTTTGGCAATGTTTTTTTTATTTACAACGTTCACCTGACAAGTTAGATTATGAGCTATTTTTATAGAGCAGGTTGTTACGGATGCGACAATACCAAATATGACAACTTTTTTGGGTTGTTTGTTTCAGTTTTACAAAATAAAGCATTTTTGTAAAAAATGATTTTTTAGTGTCTCCATATTCTGAAAGTCAAAGTTTATTTTTATTTTTTGGGTGACTGTCTTATGTAGGGGCTCATTTTTTTCAGTATGAGATGACGGTTTGATTGGTACTAATTTGGGGTAAGTATGACTGTTTGATTGCTTGCTATTACACTTTTTGTAATGTAATGTGACAAAATAGCTTTTTTATACCATTTTTATTTGATTTTTTTTACAGTGTTCATCTGAGGGGTTAAATCATATGATATTTTTATAGAGAAGGTTGTTACGCGACGATACCTAATATGTATGTGGCGGAACCCGCCTCGCCACTGGGCATTGGAGAGGCCTGGCTGCCCGCCTCCTACCTGCTGACTATGGCCCCTGGTGATTTGGTACGTTTGAATGCAATATTTGGGCATGTGGTATTTTATATTGCTGCTACTGGCCCTTTAATGGCCATGTTATGACTTTTAGGAACAATTCCCCTTTAAGACTGTGTAGCAGATTGCATTCAGGCTGTCTTAAATACTATGTATGTTATTATGTGTTCGGTTACATTGTATCTGTGTATGCCAGGGTTCAAGTTAGTCCATTACGTTTGGTAATTGTATTTTGTGGATTGCGTCTGAGACAATGCTTATTGTGTTGGTTAATTACATCTCAGACAATGCTCATTGTGTTTTGTTTATTGCGTTACAGATAGAGGGAAGGGGATTTTGTGTACAATTGCTGGGAAGGTTTAAATACTGTAGATACATATGATTGGCTGTTTTTGCAGAGCCTGTGGGTGGTACCTTGTTGGAAGATGTGTATAAATCAATGTTTGTGTTAAAATAAAGGGGAGTTCCTGTTTTTACCCTCAAGGTGAAGTGTCGTCTCATTCTTGGGGGAGGATTTATTGCATGCTGTCCCAGTTTGACTGCTAGGAGTGTAAACCTATTTGTATGGTTTCCTATTCAACTGTCTACAGCATTCAGGCTTGAAGAGGATTTATATGCTTCTTCGGTTCAGTGATGGTGGTGTCTGCCAGAGTGCTTGGAGATCTCAGGAAACGCTAGGAGCATCCAGCAACTGAGGTACTCAGTCGGGGTGCCAGGTGATCCGTTACAATGTATACTTTAATTTATTAAAGTTTTATACACTATCATTTTTGAAAAGAAAAAAAAAAATCATGTTTTAGTATCACCATAGTCTGAGAGCCATAGTTTTTTTTTTATTTTTTTGGCGATTCTCTTAGGTAGGGTATCATTTTTGATTGTTTGATTGGTACAATTTTGGGGTGCATATGACCTTTTGTGATGTAAGGCGACCCAAAATATAGGCTTTTTTGAATTTTTTTTTTTATGGTGTTCACCTGAGGAGTTATGTCATGTGGTATTTTTATAGAGCAGGTTGTTACGGACGCGGCGATATCTAATATGTATACTTTTTTTAAAAAATTCTTTTTACATTGAACACAATAAAAGCATTGTTGAAAATAATCATGTTTTAGTGTCTCTATAGTCTGAGAGCCATATTTTTTGGGGGGTAATTGTACCATGTAGGGGCTCATTTTTTGCGGGATGAGGTGATGGTTAGATTGGTACTGTTTTTGGGGGCATACGCCTTTTTGATCGCTTGGTGTTGCACTTTTAGTGCTGTAAGGTGACAAAAATGGCTTTTTTGACAGTTTTTATTTTTTATAGCGTCTATCGGACGGGATGGATCATGTGATATATTTATAGAGCTGGTCGTTACGGACTCGGCGATACCCAAGATGTTTTTTTTTCTATTTTTTTTTTTACTTTATTTCTGTCACACTTTTGGGGGTCTGATCCCCTCTGCAATGCATTACAATACATCTGTATTGTAATGCATTGCCTGTTCGTGTATTACAATGAGTAATACACTAACAAGTTGCCTAGGAGACCCAGCCTGAATCTCCTCGGCACCCGTAGAAGGCATGTTCCGATGCCCTGCACGGCATCGGGCTGCCTTTTGACACATCGAGTCCCCGCCACAGCAGCGTGGGGACTTGATGCGCTCACTCACCCGCCGCAAACTACTTCTATGACGTGGTCAGCGTGGACCGCAGCATGGAAGGGGTTAATCCAACCGGGATCGGCTTATACAGCAATGCCAGCGGACACAGCAGGGGCCAGGCTACCATGGACTGCCAGACCCCTGCAGTGATCGGGCACGCACCGGGTGCCCGCCCGATCAGCCCGCCGTGCATGTACGGCGGAATGAATTCTGGCAATTTATCCCCCGCTGTACATGCACAGCATTTTGCGTTAAGGGATTAAAGGAAAATAGGTTTCTTTAAGACTACTTTCACACTTGCGTTGTTTTCCGGTATTGAGATCCAGCAGCTCGCGCAGACTTCTGGTCTGCACTGATCACATGACAGCTGGGACCAGAGCAGGAAGCGGAATTGCCACTTCCACATCTCTATACACAGAGCACATGGAGCGTTGTGTATTCAGCATTGAGAAAGGCATAAACAGTAAAAAACATCCCTGTTTTCTCTATGGGGAGCCCTGCTGTCAATGACACGATTGCAAGATTAGCATGCTGCTGCAATCTCTACACAAACATTATAAAACGTCCATTCAGAGCTATATGCCGACCACTCAGACGTATATAGTCTATGGGAAAGTCGGCAAGTGGTTAACTAGTGAAAAAATGTAGGTGATCCATTCCATTTAAGAATATGACGTTACGTTCTGCAGACGTAACAAGATGTGAGCAAATGATTTTTATAACATTTTGAGGTGACAATGGAGGAAAATGTAGCACTGGTTTTTAATGCCATCAAGTAGCGATCGAAAATAAAAAAATACTGTTGCGATTTTCAATGGTTTGTCACGTACATTCCTATGGGCAGCGATTTCT
Source organism: Bufo gargarizans (assembly GCF_014858855.1). Taxonomy (NCBI): domain Eukaryota; kingdom Metazoa; phylum Chordata; class Amphibia; order Anura; family Bufonidae; genus Bufo; species Bufo gargarizans. The sequence continues at coordinate 359,111,173 of NC_058082.1, read as the reverse complement.
GGGCAATTGTTTTGTAATCTGGTGATAGAGTTGTTATTATAGTAATTAGGCTTCATTGTGGAGCACAGTGCACACACCCAATTGGACTGATTACACATGAATGAATAGCACAGCGGTCACACCTCTACAGACTTTATATCCTTGATAAATTGCTGGGTGTATTCTGAAACTAGGAGAGACAGAAATAATAACAATGCTGCGTCTTATGCTAAAGATCATAACCTCGCCAAGAAAAGAAAAAACTAGAAATAGTATAACATATCAGCACATTGAATGAAATGGGATGTAAAGCAGCACAATGAAGGGGCCACACTTGTATGTACCGTAATGCATAATAATGAAACAATACAAACTAGGTTATGTCCTCAATGGTCAAGATCCCTACAATACATTTAAAACATAGTGTTCTTATTTCCATTGGTATGCTCCATTACAGGGACAGAACAATGAAAATAACAGAAGCAGTGGACCAGTCACATGATAGACAAACAGCACCTGGTCCACTGGGTTTCCGTCATGCGGGTTGACCCAGCTTTTCACTGGGCAACGTAGCACAGCAAAAAGTTCTGACATTTCGGGATGCAATGCTGCATTAAATGGAAAAATGTGCTATGTTCCATTGTGAAAGCGCTCATCTCTCTATATTTAACTGCATCGCTATCCTACAGACAGCAATACAGTTGAATGCAATGCAGTGCAGGCATCTTCCAGCATGTGTCCTGAGCTCAGGCGGCACACTGATGAAGTCATCGCGCCGCCTGAGCTGGGCAGCATACAGCTCAGGACACATGCTGGAAGATGCCTGCACTGCATCGCTGGCAGCGGCATAAAGGTTTGTATTTGAGTTTATTATTTATTTGGCACCATGCTTTGGGGCACTATGGGAGGAGCACTATGGGGGCATTGTTTTTACTAAGGGCACTAAATAGAGGCACTGGCACACATAATGGGGCATATTTCTGTACTGGCAGACATTATGGGGGCACTATTGGCTCTACTAGGGGCACTAAGGAGGATTTTTTTATACTGGCACACATAAGGGGGCATTTTTGTACTGGCACGCCTTATAGCGGGTCATTTTTATTACTGGCACATTATAAAGTAGCACTTTTTTGTATTGGCACACATTATAAGGGGGTATTTTTGTACTGGCACACATTATAAGGGGGTATTTTTTGCATTACTACTGAGGGGCATTGATGGAGAGTTTTATTACTACTGGGCAAATATGGGGAACATGATTACTAGTATGGGCACTATGGGGGCATTATTACTATTGGGAGTTCTGTTAACACTTAAATTCACTCCGGCGGAGAATTATTACTAGCGGTGGGACTTTTGGGAGCACTGTTGCTGTGGGGACACCCTGGCACAGTATCAGCTTAGCACAGTTTTTTTTTTGGGGGGGGGGGGGGGGGGGGGAACATTATGTTTACAGCAGAGCAGAGTGCTGTCCGCATCATTTGTGGCCCCATTGAAATGAATGGGTCCGCATCCGAGCCTCCAAAACGGCGGCTCGGATGCGGACCCAAACAACAGTAGTGTGCATGAGGCCTAAGGCCTCATGCACACGACGGTTGTTTTTTGCGTCCGCAAATTGTGCGTGCGTAAAAAAAAAAAAAAAAAAAATTATGATGCGGCATCCATTTTTTTTTCACAGATCCCTTGTAATAAATGCCTATACTTGTCCGCATATGTGAATGAAGTAGGACATGCACTACGGACAACGGACGCGGAACACAAAACGGATGAACTATCAGCATTTTTTTGCTGACCCATTGAAATGAATGGGTCCCTATCCTATCCGCAAAAAAAAAAAAACGGAACGGAGGCAGAGAAAAACAGCGGTCGTGTGCATGCGGCCTTAGTGTCAGTAACACTATTTGCCGCGTGCAGCTATTTTTTATGGCACTGTGTGCCAATAATTATTGAAGGGGGCAATATCTGTGTTGTACTAGTATTTTCATGGGGATTATCTGTTTATGCAGATTATCTGTTTAGGAAGCAGAGCAGGCACTGTTTTGGGGGTGGCAGGATGATGGAAAAGTAGGAAACGAAGAGGCCTGTTTTTCAAACTCTGCAGAGACAAGAGATGGCTGAAAGAAGTCATCATGGTGGTCTGGTTTGAATGAAGAAGATGAGGAAACAGAATGTCTACATCAGAGGAGACATCACTGGATGTAAGAGGTATGTGGCACTTTACATCTATCGCTACAAAACATAGAGGGTAATAATGTTTTCCAAGTATGTCTAACAGTGGGGCTAGAGGCAAGGGGTTGAGAATTTGGCATAAGAGGAGAGGGGGCGCCATTTCAATATTTGACTCAGGTAGCAGAAAAGCTAGGCGCACCCCTGATTGGCAATTGCGAAAAACTACAGAGCATACAATCTATAGATGCGCTAGTCTATCAAATACTAGATTTTGCCAATTGTTCTACATTATGGGATTTTGAGAAATACTAGATTATTCCCCAGGTAGGCTTGCACCTCTAGATACACTCCTGTGGATACCGGTCCTCTTTTTCTGCCCATTTCTTTTCACCGTATGCACTCACACTGAAAAGTCTCTATTGCTTCTTTTTGTACGATGATATAGAGCACCAGGATGAGTTGAGGCGTGTTTTCTAGGAAAGTCTCTATCAGTCGCATCATGCTGATGTCGTGGGTTAGGAAGTAAGCGTAGTCCTTAAACTGCTTATCATCTGGTTTTCTGTATGCAGCGATGCCCACTTCTAGTGAATGTATACACCTGTGGAAACATGGCATATGATTAATAAAAAATCCTTCCCAGCATGTTGCAGTTCCCCTGTGTACCAGCAAAAGAAGCGGAGGTAAGCTTAAATTTAATCAAAACGTGTCTGCAGTTTTAAGAACTAAACATAAGGGGCAACATAAGTAGACATGGCCAACAAATGTAGGCAGGGATAAGGCTACTTTCACACTAGCGTTTTTGCTGGATCCGGCAGGGTTCAGCAAAAATGCTTTTGTTACCGATAATACAACCATCTGCATCTGTTATAAACGGATCTGGTTGTACTATCTTTAACATAGCCAAGACGGATCACTCATGAACTCCATTGAAAGTCAATGGGGAACGTAAACATTTTCTATTGTGTCAGAGAAAACGGATCCTTCCCCATTGACTTGCATTGTGGGTCATGACTGATCCGTCTTGCTCCGCATCTCATGACTGAAAGCAAACTGCAGCATGCTGTGGTTTGCTCTCCGGTACGAGAACGCAACCAAACGGAAAGGAATTGTTTTTTCCGGTATTGAGATCCGTCATAGGAAAATATTAACGCTAGTGTGAAAGTAGCCTAACTGAACTAAGTGGGGTATGTAACTGCCACAGACAAAATCCAGATTCCCAACACACAGCCGGACTATAAGATCCCTGGGACATTCAGGTGTTCTACATCCAATGTGCTGTACTTGACTGTGGGCACTAAATGTCTTTGTGAGGAATATGGAGTTATGGTTTCATCCCTGCCATTTGCTCTAGGAGTGGGCAGAGAAAATCAAACTCCACAGGGGGGCCCTGCTTCAAAGCGCAACCAGATAGCGGAGGGACCAAAACTCCACGGGTCCTGGCTTCTAGCAGGCCACACTTGTTTACATTTCACACCTTCACTCAGACAGCACGGATCCTGCAGGAAAACCCTGCAGGGAGTCTCAGCTAGTAACCAGTTCAATCAGATCCCTCAGACATCATGGAATCGGCGATTCATAAGGAATTATGAATCGCCCGCCCATCACAGGAATAAGTCTGTTATATATCTGCGACCCGGGGGCCAAGACAGACATGCCCTTGGTGGTAGGGTGCCATGGTACCATGTGTAGGTTCTACCTGTAGCCAGAACCCAGGCAGATCCGTTGGTCCCAGAACCATCACCCTGTGGCCTTCTGGTCTGGAGCTACGGGCCTTAATGGGTTTTGTGGGTCGTTTGGCTGCCATGACCAGGAGGGAGGGGGGACCCCTCCCAAAGGCAGGGAGGGGCATGGGCGACTACATGTGAAAAGACCCATGCAGGCAGAGTCCAGTGTCTTTCTATGGAGGGGGGTCACGTCGGGTAACGTGTTTTTAGGGACCTGGAAACTGCTGACATCACTGCCCCCATGTGACTATAGCCTAGCGTTACAGAAACGCATTATTCATCACCACCCAAAGGACTCCATCTGATAAACTGACTTTTTGTTCTGCTTAACCCTGTTGTACCACGCCATCTGCATTTACCACTCAGACCACTGTATATATTTTCTGTGTATATTGTGTTATGTTTAGTGAGAGCTTAAAAGGGGTTCTGCAACTTTCTTTAAACTGATGATCTATCCTCTGGATAGATAGTCAGCATCTGATCGGCCGGGGTCCGACACCCAGTGAAGTCACTACTAGTATCAATGGCCTGGGCAGGGCTAAGCTCCATTCATATGAACAGAGCTTAGCCCTGCCCAGGCCACAGATACTAGTCGTGACTTCACTGGGCCGGCGGTAAACAGCGAGAAGGCCGCGGCGCTACTGCCAGCGCTGCTGCCTTCTCAAACAGCTGATCGGCAGGGGTCCCGGGTGTCGGACCCCCACCGATCATCAGTTTAAAAAAAACTGCAGAACCCCTTTAAGGCAATTAAATATATAAGTTAATCTTGTTCTGTTCTGGTATCTCGATCCCGAATCCCCACGTCCATGTTTCGGCATAGTTATAAGCTACTGCGGGTTGGTTTCTCACCCTATATAATCTTGTTAGCGGACCAGGCTTATATCAAACGAGAAACTGGTGGCAGTCTACCCGGGCTCAGAAAGCGCTGTTTCACTAGGGCAGTGAAAAGGCTCTCAGCTTGTGGCCTCTCTGTGCCCGCGTGGACAGGAGGAGTCTGTGTAAACTGTACCAAGCGGACCTTACGTACTCCCAGGAGGGCATAACATCACGTCTTGGTAACCAGTGACTATACCGTATCTCGTGAGCTCGACGTGGTTGACGTCAGGCAGAGCCGCGAGGTGCAGTATTAGTCATAGTCTTGTTTGGGGTCTCTATGTGGGAGAAACTGGATAGAAACTTAAAGCAAGGATGAGGTCCCATTGTCACACAAAGAGAAAAAGTTGCATTTTCCTATGGCCAAGAATTTTTTGTAGCCCCGGACACAATGAAAAACACATAAAAAATAGTTATATTAAAAGGCAATTGCAAATCTCAAAGAGCCAGAAGAATACAAATTTATGACACTGCTTGACATCTAGATCTAAACAGTCTACTACAGACATAGTGGGGGACCCATGTTTCTAAGATAACATCAATTAAGGGACCATAAAAAAGGTTTTTCTAAGACTTAAATACTGATAACTAGCGCTGAGCAAAGCGAGCTTCGGATCGCAGATCCAAAGTCGCTTCAGTTAAAACTTTATTTGAATGCTGTATGGAGATCCTTCTACCATTTGGTTAAACGTATCTGCCCTCCTCTACAGTAACATGCACATTTGACTTGGGCAGTGCAGTACAACGCTACTATACAAAGCTGAGTGTATGTATGTGTGTATGTCCGCTAAAGGAATCCGCACTGTCACATTTACAATCACGAAATTTGCCACACCAGGTGTCCGGGAAGGTTTATGACCGGGTCTCAGCTCTCTAACACGTACTGTTCCTGAGATATTCCAAAAAAATGCATTAGCCAATAGAAGCCTGGTCACATGACCCTTATCAGCCAATAGAAGCTCTCAGCCTTTAGTCTCCACATACACACAGTTTTACACCAGGTTTCCATAACAACCCAGCCATTTTTCTTCACTGCTGTAGGTCAGCTTTAAAGGGGCAGGGCGATGTGTAAGATACTGTTAAGGGAGCGGAGTGCTGTGGAAGTCACAGTTAAGAGGGCAAGTAGGGTGGCCATTTAGGCCACCCTCAAAAGACGAACTTAGAAACCCCACCCCCAGGTCCTGCTAAGCCACGCCCCGACCCGGTTAGGCCATGCCCCCTCCCATTCCGCAGCCACCGGGGATTGAAAAAAATGAAGGTAAAAATCAACTTCTGTCAGCTGCATGGTTGGAAGGAAGGTTGACTTTCTCCCTGCAGCTCACGCTCAGACAGCATTGTGCTGCTGTCTGAGAGTGAGCTGTTCAAAAGGTCATCCCTGTGTCCCTACAGGCCTAGAACCGGACCACTGGCCACCCTAGGGGCAGGCTTCTGTGGAGGTCCCAGTTAAGAGGATGGTCTGCTATGGAGGTCAGTGTTAAGGGGCAGATTCTATAGAGGCCACTGTTAAGGGGACGGGGTGTTGTGGAAATACAAAGTTAAGTAGATGGGGTACTGTTGAGGTCACTAATAAAGGGGCTGCCACTGTGGAGGTCATTTTTAAGAGGGCAGACTGCTGTGGAAGTCACTGTTAAGGGGGCGGGCTGCTGTGGAGGTCACTGTTAAGGGGAAGGGAATGGTGGTGCTCAGTGTTAAGGGGCGGGGTGCTTTAGAGGTCACTGTTAAGGGGGCGGGGTGTTGTGGAGGTCACATTTTAAGGGAACTGAGCTCTGTGGAGGTCACTGTTAAAGGGAGTCTGTCACCTCCATATTGCCATATACAGTGCTTACATGGCTCTGTAGCACACCTACACAGGATTGTAACGGTACCTTTGTTCTTCACCAGCAGGAAAAAAAGAAGTTTAATTCATATGCAAATGAGCACTTGCAAGTGCCCAGGGGCAGCGTTCAGTGTGCAAGTGCCCAGGCTGCTCTGCCTTCTTTACTCCTTCCCAGTCTCTGCCTTTGCCCGCCCTCCAAGTCTCTTGCCTCATCGATAGGGCAAAGGCAGAGACTGGGGAGGAGTAAAGTGAAAAGAAGGCAGAGCAGCCTGGGCACTTAACACACTGAACGCCACCCCTGGGCACTTGCGAATGCTCATTTGATTAAATATGCCCGTTGCGAAGCCGGGTCCTTCTGCTAGTAAATAATATAACTAAGACCATACTAAATAGAGGGAAAATCTAGTCAAAATGACCTTCTGATGTGTCACAGTTACATCTTTGATCACAACAGATTTCCAAAACAAGAAGGCTTTATAGACAGTTTTAACCCCCTATGACTGAGATTAAAAGTGTCCTCCGGATGTATATCAAGTTGAAAACTTTGAAAGCAGAGGAGCTTGGGATTCATTCTTTCCATCGGCGACACCGAGTGAAACTTGCTGAGAAACACAACAGTCCTAGCAAGGCACTGCCTACGTCTCGTCTGTCGCTCCGCTCACATTGCAGTGATGTGTTGGGTAATGTACCAGCCAGGTCTTGCTGCCTCATTAGAGAGAGGGGAGGGCAGATCTCACCAGTGATCCATCAGAAGTCATAACCACCACAGCAAGGCCCAATGTATGTGTAGGCAGTTCTCAGCCACCACCAGCCCTGAGCAGGACCTCTGGATTATATGGTCATCAACCCTAATGACCTTCACTTGGTGGCTATCTTATAATACATCTACTACTTACATCTACCAGCAAACCAATACTCACTGCATTACTATCCACATCTACCAGCACCCACTATTACCCATATTCATATGTATCAGTACTCCATTACTGCAGCTAGTATTCACATCTACTAGAAACATAGAAACATAGAATGTGTCGGCAGATAAGAACCATTTGGCCCATCTAGTCTGCCCAATATATCTGAATCCTATGAATAGTCCCTGGCCCTATCTTATATGAAGGATGGCCTTATGCCTATCCCATGCATGCTTAAACTCCTTCAGTGTATTTGCAGCTACCACTTCTGCAGGAAGGCTATTCCATGCATCCACTACTCTCTCAGTAAAGTAATACTTCCTTATATTACTTTTAAACCTTTGCCCCTCTAATTTAAAACTGTGTCCTCTTGTGGTAGTTTTTCTTCTTTTAAATATGCTCTCCTCCTTTACCGAGTTGATTCCCTTTATGTATTTAAAAGTTTCTATCATATCCCCTCTGTCTCGTCTTTCTTCCAAGCTATACATGTTAAGGTCCTTTAACCTTTCCTGGTAAGTTTTATCCTGCAATCCATGTACTAGTTTAGTAGCTCTTCTCTGAACTCTCTCTAGAGTATCTATATCCTTCTGGAGATATGGCCTCCAGTACTGCGCACAATACTCCAAGTCAGGTCTCACCAGTGTTCTGTACAGCGGCATAAGCACTTCACTCTTTCTACTGCTTATACCTCTCCCTATACATCCAAGCATTCTGCTGGCATTTCGTCCTGCTCTATTAAATTGTCTTCCCACCTTTAAGTCTTCTGAAATAATTACTCCTAAATCCCTTTCCTCAGATACTGAGGTCAGGACTGTGTCAAATATTCTATATTCTGCCCTTGGGTTTTTACGCCCCAGGTGCATTATCTTGCACTTATCCACATTAAATTTCAGTTGCCAGAGTTCTGACCATTCTTCTAGTTTTCCTAAATCCTTTTCCATTTGGCGTTTCCCTCCAGGAACATCAACCCTGTTACATATCTTTGTGTCATCAGCAAAAAGACAAACCTTACCATCGAGGCCTTCTGCAATTTCACTTATGAAGATATTAAACAAAATTGGTCCCAGTACAGATCCCTGTGGAACCCCACTGGTAACATGACCTTGTTTTAAATGTTCTCCATTGACTACAACCCTCTGTTGTCTGTCACTCAGCCACTGGCCAATCCACTCAACAATATGGGAGTCCATGCTCAATTACTGCAGTTTATTGATAAGTCTTCTATGTGGGACAGTGTCAAAAGCCTTACTAAAATCTAGATATGCGATGTCTACTGCACCTCCGCCGTGTATTATTTTAGTCACCCAGTCAAAAAAATCTATAAGATTTGTTTGACATGATCTCCCTGAAGTAAACCCATGTTGTTTTTCATCTTGCAATCCATGGGATTTTAGATGTTCCACAATCCTATCCTTTAATAGGGTTTCCATTAATTTGCCTACTATTGATGTCAGACTCACTGGTCTATAGTTGCTCGATTCCTCCCTACTACCTTTCTTGTGAATGGGCACGACATTTGCCAATTTCCAATCTTCCAGGACGACTCCTGTTACTAATGATTGGTTAAATAAATCTGTACTAGCACCCCATACTACTCACTGCATTGTCACTTATTACACAACTATCCATATGTACCAGCACCCCAATACTGACTGATCTACACCAGTATCCCACTACCACCATCATTCCAGTACTTTCTGCATCACTACCTGCAAACAATCCTTCTTTCAGCACCCCACTACTCAACACACTTCCACTAGCACCCTACTGCATTTGGAAGAACTGAGCAGCACAGCACCAGGGTAGCGGCAGGATGACAATGTTAAAAGTAACAGCATGGGGCGTTTGTGTTGAGCAGGTGGAGAGAATGATGGAAATGGTAGGAGCCTAAGACGTCTTGCACAAACTTCGCAGAGACTAGCTGGAAGTTGTCATGGTGGTCATGGCCGAATGGAGAAGAGGAAAGAAAACATCTACTATCAGAAAACCATCACTTGTCTGTCACTGGATGGAACTGTTGTGTATTTTGTCTGTAACAGCATCTGATCAATACTACTGCATTTTACCGCTACTTATGTTCTGTTCTACTAAACTTAATTTCAAACAAATATCCATTCAACCTCACATAATATCCAGAAGCCTCAAAACTCCTCCGATACCATTCCCCTCATGCTACTGTCACAACTCGGTACCAAGTAGATCTTGAGATCCTCCCAAGTCAAAGGGTTTTTCTAGTTCTTTTATTTTAGTCGACTACCTCAGTCTGATCAGTGGGGGGGTCAGACACCCTGCATCCCTGCTGTTCTGCAGTACTTCCAGTACCAGAACTACAGCTCCATTTATCGTGTATGGCGCTAGTAACTACCTAGCTGCTCCCATTCACTTTTATTGGAGAAGCGCCGCAGTAACCATCTCCGTCCACTACATAATGGACGGAGCTGTAGTTGCGCTAGAGCTACTTCAGAACAACTGATCATCGCAGCTGTTGGGTGTTGGATCCTCTATGATCATACATTGATGCCCAATCCTCATGGACCAGAAAATGCCTTTAAAACAGTAGAATCATCCACAGATATCCCCCATAAGTGCCTTCTAGTAAGTAAAGTAATGTATTAGTGGGGGGAAGGGAGGAGGCAGGGACACTTGCGGCGGGGCCGGTGCAGTGCCCGGCGCTCTGCACACACCGGGGGCAGCTCCTACCTTTTTGCTGCAGGACATTTCGCATCAAGTCTCCTGAGCGAGCGGCGGCCTCTTCACCACTCCTCACATAGCCGGCAGTGGGCAGCCGAACTAGAGCACCACTGCCCGCCCTTCTGCTGCTGTGCGCAGCAACACATCTCACCCTCTGTCATACGCCTCCTGCCCCGCCTGCCTGCTTCATTCATAAAGCTGAAGGAGCAGACAGACGGTGCAGGAGGCGCATGACGGACATTTTGCAAGCAGCTTGAGCGGCGCAATATGGCTGCGCGGCCACCCGCCAGCCCGCACCAAAGAGCCGCATTGAAGGTTCTAAAGAGCCGCTTGTGGCTCGCGAGCCGCACTTTGCCGACCACTGCTCTATACCAACTACTGGTTACACTAGAAATATGGCAAAATTCGGAATCTTAGGCCACACCGCATTTCCTGCTAAATTATGCCCCTTTTCTGATACACCAAACCCCTTTCATTAAAGGGGTATTCCCACTTCGCCTTTTTATACTTACCTGCTGCCAGCGCGCCGATCACTTCCTGGATTCTGGCTAGGGGCGGGCTTCATCTTGATTGAAGTCTTCTTCTGGCCAGGCCGCTCGCTGGACTGAACGCGCATGCGCCATGGTGACTTATTTCTGGCCAGTATAGTACAGAGGCGGCGTGCGTGTTCGCAGCTCTGTACTATTCTGGCTGGGAAGAAGTCACCATCGCACATGCACGGCAGCGTGCGTGGTTAGGACAGCGAGAGGCCCGGCCGGGAGAAAATAAGTCTTTTGCGCAAGCGCGGCCACCGGGATTCTGGAGAAGAGCGGTGGCCGTAACCAGGGGAGACCGAATCACAACAATGAGGTAAGTGGGGAAGAATTTTATCCTAAACGGTGGGAATTTGTTAATCAAGTATATTTACAAAAATGATCACTGTCAAATCATTAACAGATTTAACAGTGATCATTATGATGGGATTAACCCCTTTAAGCTAGGCTTAGTGATTTTTTTAAATAAAACTGTATGTGCTAATTTGTACTAAAAATGCGGCAACCATATTTTGGCCCAGATTACAGCAATGTCTAGGTGTACTCACATTAGTAAATGTGGGCCAACACTATGAATGGTAATATAATCACCTACGTGGGTGGAGGATGCAGGTTCAACTGGATGCACTGGATGTAAGCGACGACACCTTCTCCCTGGTCTAACCTCAGACACGGATACTGGGAAGGTTTGTAGTCAGACTGAAATCATGGATCATCATGGCAGAATTGGGAAGGGTTCACAATTCCACTGGAAGCAGAGGAGTCCTGGCAGATTTGACAGAAAGCAAACACAGACTGTGCCCATACAGTACGTGAGGGTTATATGTGCTTCTACATCTCTGTATGCCTAAGGAAATGTAATGAGATGGAAGTGGGCAGAGTTACTGTGCCTGGGCAGCGCCACTTATATGTAATAAGGGTGCCTGAACGAGAGCAGACCCCTAAATGGACCCTATAGTATGAAACTAAACAAAAAAAGCACAGGCTATGTGTGACAGGCACTATATACAGGTGTATGTCCAGCAGAGGCTATGTGTGACAGGCACTATATACAGGTGTATGTCCAGCAGAGGCTATGTGTGACAGGCACTATATACAGGTGTATGTCCAGCAGAGGCTATATATGACAGGCACTATATACAGGTGTATGTCCAGCAGAGGCTATGTGTGACAGGCACTATATACAGGTGTATGTCCAGCACAGGCTATATACGACAGGCACTATATACAGGTGTATGCACAGCATAGGCTATATACGACAGGCACTGTATACAGGTGTATGTACAGTAGAGGCTATATGTGACAGGCACTATATACAGGTGTATGTCCAGCAGAGGCTATGTGTGACAGGCACTATATACAGGTGTATGTCCAGCAGAGGCTATATGTGACAGGCACTATATACAGGTGTATGTCCAGCAGAGGCTATGTGTGACAGGCACTATATACAGGTGTATGTCCAGCACAGGCTATATACGACAGGCACTATATACAGGTGTATGCACAGCATAGGCTATATACGACAGGCACTGTATACAGGTGTATGTACAGTAGAGGCTATATGTGACAGGCACTGTATACAGGTGTATGTCCAGCAGAGGCTATGTGTGACAGGCACTATATACAGGTGTATGTCCAGCACAGGCTATATACGACAGGCACTGTATACAGGTGTATGTCCAGCACAGGCTATATACGACAGGCACTATATACAGGTGTATGCACAGCATAGGCTATATACGACAGGCACTGTATACAGGTGTATGTACAGTAGAGGCTATATGTGACAGGCACTATATACAGGTGTATGTCCAGCAGAGGCTATGTGTGACAGGCACTATATACAGGTGTATGTCCAGCAGAGGCTATATGTGACAGGCACTATATACAGGTGTATGTCCAGCAGAGGCTATGTGTGACAGGCACTATATACAGGTGTATGTCCAGCACAGGCTATATACGACAGGCACTATATACAGGTGTATGCACAGCATAGGCTATATACGACAGGCACTGTATACAGGTGTATGTACAGTAGAGGCTATATGTGACAGGCACTGTATACAGGTGTATGTCCAGCAGAGGCTATGTGTGACAGGCACTATATACAGGTGTATGTCCAGCAGAGGCTATATGTGACAGGCACTATATACAGGTGTATGCACAGCACAGGCTATATATGACAGGCACTATATACAGGTGTATGTCCAGCACAGGCTATATGTGACAGGCACTATATACAGGTGTATGTCCAGCACAGGCTATATATGACTGGCACTATATACAGGTGTATGTCCAGCACAGGCTATATACGACAGGCACTGTATACAGGTGTATGTCCAGCACAGGCTATATACGACAGGCACTATATACAGGTGTATGCACAGCATAGGCTATATACGACAGGCACTGTATACAGGTGTATGTACAGTAGAGGCTATATGTGACAGGCACTATATACAGGTGTATGTCCAGCAGAGGCTATGTGTGACAGGCACTATATACAGGTGTATGTCCAGCAGAGGCTATATGTGACAGGCACTATATACAGGTGTATGTCCAGCAGAGGCTATGTGTGACAGGCACTATATACAGGTGTATGTCCAGCAGAGGCTATATGTGACAGGCACTATATACAGGTGTATGTCCAGCACAGGCTATATATGACTGGCACTGTATACAGGTGTATGCACAGCACAGGCTATATATGACTGGCACTGTATACAGGTGTATGCACAGCACAGGCTATATATGACTGGCACTGTATACAGGTGTATGTCCAGCACAGGCTATATATGACTGGCACTATATACAGGTGTATGTCCAGCACAGGCTATATGTTACCGGCACTATATACAGGTGTATGTCCAGCACAGGCTATATATGACTGGCACTGTATACAGGTGTATGCACAGCACAGGCTATATATGACTGGCACTGTATACAGGTGTATGCACAGCACAGGCTATATATGACTGGCACTATATACAGGTGTATGTCCAGCAGAGGCTATATGTGACAGGCACTATATACAGGTGTATGTACAGCACAGGCTATATGTGACAGGCACTATATACAGGTGTATGTCCAGCAGAGGCTATGTGTGACAGGCACTATATACAGGTGTATGTCCAGCACAGGCTATATACGACAGGCACTATATACAGGTGTATGTCCAGCACAGGCTATATACGACAGGCACTGTATACAGGTGTATGCACAGCATAGGCTATATACGACAGGCACTGTATACAGGTGTATGCACAGCATAGGCTATATATGACAGGCACTATATACAGGTGTATGTACAGCACAGGCTATATATGACTGGCACTATATACAGGTGTATGCACAGCATAGGCTATATACACTACATATATAACAGTATTGGAACACCTACAGGAACTTTTATGACATCCTATTCTAAATCCATAGGCACAGATAAAACCGCTCCCACTCTTCTGGAAGTCTTTCTACAAGATTTTGTGTGAGATTCGTTGCCCATTCATCCAGAAGAACGTATGTGAGATCAGACAGTGATACACATTATACACTGCTCGTTTCCAGGGGTTATGACCACTCGGAAATCCATCAGTGGTGGTCGTGCTTGCACACTATAGGAAAAGATGCCAGTCTCTCTGGTGGTCGGGACTGTGGGAGTGCACAGAAGCTCCCGTGCTGTAACCCCTTGATATAAGCAGTGTATAATGTGATAGAAAAATGAATCAACCCAGCAAAGGAAGCAATATGGACAATCACAATACATTGATTCCCCAAGAGACAATGGCCTCAGGATACAATATTTTCAACACACAATGGTCTTTTCTGACCCATTGGAAGTTGAAACTAGACTCAACATACAATGCCTCAGACTCGGATCCAACCAACCCAGGCCACTTCTCTGGCAATAGCTGTATTATTCCTAGTTAGCAGCTATTCCTGACTGGTATATGTAAGGATCTGCCTTAGTTATCTGCTTATTTTTCTTAAATCTTCATTTTGTCTTATCTTGGATAACATTTTGGGGCTTTGGAACCGATTATTCAACTTACAATGGTGGTCGTGGAACCAATTAATATTGTAACTTGAGGGACCACTGGTACATTAGTAAGTGCCTTCTATTACCTTCCGCTACATGATAAAGGCCATTGGCTGAAGTGAGACCACCCATTGGTGACTTGCACCTCAGCACTTCGGGACCCCTCTGTAACTTTATGCGGTATCTCACTTTGCGCCTGAGTGGCGGTGTTTCCTAAACGCTTCCACTTTGCAATATCACCACTCACAGATGATGGTGGAATATCGAGGAGGGAAGAAATGTCTGGAAAGGCAGAGTACATGGCTAGGTGCTGGAGTTTATACTCCTGTGGCAATGGGACTGGATGAAACACCTGAATTCAGCGATTTAGAGGAGCAGCCAAATCGTTTTGTCTAAATACCAGTAACATAACATGGACTTACCTGAGCAGGTACCCCAGCTGGAGAATGTGCAGCAGGGTGAAGCATGAAGGCCACAATATGAGTTTAGATGTATAGAAGCACTTCACCAGCGGCTGGTCCTCGGTGCCTCCAGCACTGTGGTAGGTACAGCCATGGCACAGTATGGCACCCTCCTCAAGGGTGGCAGATGTCCGGTTGTCCTGAAGTGGGATGTCCCCAGAACATCCCTGAGTTGTACATGGTTCAGGTGTCTCACAGCTCAAGTCACTTATTTCTGACACAGCCTTGTCTATTGGCACGGCATCCATAACACTGGCAGCTGTGCCCTGTCTGGCATCCTCCTGGTACTTGGTGCCATTGCTGTGCATCACTCCTCCGTTGCTGGTCTGGTGGTCACCACAGGCCCCTGCAGCCCCTCCTGTTGCATTCTCCATGATTGCCCCGCTGCCAGCATTGCCAGGCTCCGGTGCCTCTCTCGGCTTTCCATTCCAGTCCTTCCAGTCTACCCAGAACCAGCCCCAGCTGAGTACCTGCAGCACGGAGGACGAGAGGAGGTAGAGGCCGACATACAGGACGGCCCAGACCGTGTCACCCGCCCTGTAGTACCACGCCGCGCTCCACACGTCCGAGCCCAGGTCCACGAGGAAGGCGACGGTCCCGCACACCGCGAACACCAGGTCCAGGAGCCGGTAGCGGGGCAGCGGGCACCCCAGCATCCCGGACAGACGGCAGCATGGAGGGGGCGCGGCAGGAAGTAAGGCCGCTGACAGCTGGTTAGAGTCCGGACGCCCTATAGCCGCTCAGCTGTGTCTTCTGACATTACACAACACTGACGGGTCACTCCAGGCTCTGCCCGTGTGTTCCGCTAGCCACAGAAATAGCATCTCCTCAGAGACATGTTTACCCTGCTCCCCTCAAAATGGCTGCTCTGCTCACCACCAGAGCTCATTACCTCAGGGGAACCTGATATAGCCCCCCAAACCACAAGGGTAGTGCCTAAACTCCATGCCCCAAGAAGTACCTAAGCATTCTGCCCCTCCTGTGCCCAGTGGTGTACTTAATTGCCTCAGCACTTGCCCCCTCACCCCCTCTGCAAGTGGTGGAAACTAGTGTTGAGTGAACTTGTGTTTTCAAGTTCGGCGCACAAGGTTTGTGGTCGGGTTATCTTATTACTTTCACACTTGCGTTCAGAGCGGATCCGTCTGAGACGGATCCGCTCATATAATGCAGACGGTGGATTCATTCAGAACGGATCAGTCTGCATTATATTGTAAAAAAAATTCTAAGTGTCAAAGTAGCCTCAGACGGATCCGTCCAGACTTTACATTAAAAATTGAGCCATAGTGTGTCATATTCAAACGGATCCGTCCCTATTGACTTACATTGTAAGTCTGGACAGATCCGTTTGCCTCCTGAGCGGAGCGGAGGCCAAACGCTGCCAGACTGATGCATTCTGAGCGGATCCGCATCCACTCAGAATGCATTAGGGCAGTACGGAAGCGTTCGGTGCCGCTTGTGAGAGCCTTTGAATGGAACTCACAAGCGGAGCCCCGAACGCTAGTGTGAAAGAATTCCATTATGGATTCCGCTATCACGCACCATAACTTATGGTCCGTGGTAGCAGAATCCTTAACGCAATTTTTCGATAACCCGAACCCGAACTTTAGACGCCGAACTTAAAACAAAAGTTCGCTCAACACTAGCCATAACGCAATTCTATGATGGAATGCCTTTAGAGGCATCCCGTTATTCATTCCATCATAATAGAAGTCTATGGGCTGCAAAATGGATCCGTCCGGTTTCCGTTAAGCTGGAGTCCTCTCCTGGCAGTGCACAAACGGTAATGATTACTGTCTGTATACACTGGCAAGCGAGGACCAGGCTGTAATGGATGTCGGTCATTCCCTGACCTGTGCTGTCCCCAGCAGGCACGGTGCGGTAACATCATCACGACTGTTGGGCTGAGTAAAAGAATACACGGGCCAAAGATCATCCCCTGGCTGATATGCCCTCCTCTGAACCCAGCAGGCACGATGACGTCACCACTTCACGTCTGCTGGGGAGAGTGGGATGTGCTCCATTCATCTGGGGGAATGAGGCTGAGTGAATGCTACAGTTTTTTATTTTATTAACACCACAGGGGCTTTACTAATGTAAAGGGGAACACTACTATCAGTGGGGACTAAGGGGGCATAACTACTGTGTCGGGGCACTAAGTGGACATATCTACTGTGTGGCAGGAGGGGAGGTTGCAGGAAGTTGCTTGGGGGGAGCGGGCTTGTTCAAAAATGTGCTATGGGGCCCAGCCTTTTCTAGTTACGCTCCTGCAAACGACTACAGACCCTGGATAAGACTTTTTAGTGTCCATTTCCATTATGTGCACAGAAAGCTCCTAGCGCATTCTGTTAAGCAGACCCATAAGCCTTCATACGCTGACACACACCAACATGAGTGTATGAGCCCCTTGCTCACCAATAGCGCATCATAGAGCACCCCTCCTTTACGTCTCACAGTCTTTCAGCGATGTAATTCCCTAGTCTTTAATGCAATCTAATAGATAGTAGGAAGCTTTAGAGGGCAGTGGACCCCCCCCACCTACCTGGCCACACTGCAGCTGCACAGGTTGCCCATACGGTAAGTCCGCACCCGGTAAATGGTCACAAAAGAAGCAGTCTGAAACAAACCTAAGCTGTCCCACCCCAGCCCAAGCCTCTCCTATTAAGGGGGTATTCCAGTTTCATGATATTGATGACTTATCCTCAGGATATCTGACCAGCTGGTTGAAGGGACCGCGGCGCTTGTGTGAAGCAGCGTCCTCATTATTGTTTACCTGTATGGCCTTGATCCTTGATATTTATTGAGTGCATACGGTGGATTTTAAACACAGTTTTTTTTACTTGGTTAAAGGGGTTGTCTTATATCGCTGTTACTAAGGTGAGATGGGAATAAGCCCCGACCACTGTGTGGCCAGGAAACAGCAGAGAGGGCCGGTGCCCCGCTGTTTCCCTAGATTGCAGTGCATGAGAGCTAATGAAATTTTCATCTTCATACCAACTTGCATTTCGATGCTGTGCACCCACAAAAAAGCAGAAGCCTATTCAAAGACACCACACATATAGAGTACAAAAAACATCTTTATTGAGTGTCCACAAATAGACACACACTATTAATATCAAATACATTTCTACAAACATTGCAGATAGGTGCTATGATGGATAATGTACCCCACCAGCCTCAAAAATGGCAAATGTGATGTTATTACATACCACTTGTGCGATATTAATATAATATCATTGCACCTGTATAGTGAAGACTCCTACCACGGACATGCCGGGACTCTAGTATGATAGGTCAATGGAAGGAGTCTTCACTATACAGGTGCAATAATATTATATTAATAAGAAGGGATGTTTACTCCTAATTAATTGGGGGTATTTAAGGATTAGCATTGGATGTGGCAGACATGCCCCCAGAAGAAGCGCGGAAAAACATACGTTGGAATTTCTCAAGCCCCCTCCAACTCTAAATTGGTATGTGTTTAACTGTTATGTGCTTTCCTTATGTACTGTTGTAATGTGACCATGGTCCTTAGGACCGGATGATATACAGCTGCTCCCCTCCAATCTATGATCTTGAGGTCTGAGTCTGATAAATTTTATATTATATTGAGACAATTGTCTTAGTAATCTTAGTTTATAGATTGTTGGCCTCTGACATCAGCCCTGTATGTGTACAGAGTATATGGGATATGCTTATGGATTCAGCTTGTTGGATTCAGTACTACTAATATTGCACAAGTGGTATGTAATAACATCACATTTTCCATTTTTGAGGCTGGTGGGGTATATTATCCATCATAGCACCTATCTGCAATGGTTTTATAACTGTCCGTGCGGGTGCAAGTTTTCAGTGCGGGTGCAATGCGTGAGGTGAACGCATTGCACCCGCACTGAATCCTGACCCATTCATTTCTATAAGGCTGTGCACATGAGCGGTGATTTTCACGCATCATTTGTGCATTGCGTGAAAATCGCAGCAAGCTCTATTTTGTGTGTTTTTCACGCAACGCAGGTCCCATAGAAGGGAATGGGACTGCGTGAATATCCCAAGCATCCGCAAGCAAGTGCGGATGCGGTGCGATTTTCACGCACGGTTGCTAGGAGACGATCGGGATGGAGACCCGATCGTTATTATTTTCCCTTATAACATGGTTATAAGGGAAAATAATAGAATTCTTAATACAGAATGCATAGTACAATAGGGCTGCAGGGGTTAAAAAAATAATAATTTAACTCACCTTAATCCACTTGATCGCGCAGCCGGCATCTCTTCTGTCTTCATCTTTGCTGTGCACAGGAATAGGACCTGTAATGACGTCACTGCGCTCATCACATGGTCCCATCACATGATCCATCACCATGGTAAAAAGATCATGTGATGGATCATGTGATGAGTGCAGTGACGTCATCACAGGTCCTATTCCTGTGCACAGCAAAGAAGAAGACAGAAGAGAAGCCGGGCTGCGCGATCAAGTGGATTAAGGCAGTGCTCCAGACTAAAAAAAATAGCTAGTAGCCATTGGCTCCTGAACTGAAAAATGTAGGAGCCAAATTAAATTTTTAGTCACCAAATCGAAACTGAATCAAAATTTTGGTATCGTGACAACGCTACGCCGATCAGATCGGCGTAGGGTTGTTTCAATACCAAAATTTTGATTTGCTTTCGTCACCATAAAAAAGTATTACAATACTCAATACCATGCAAAAAAAAAAAAAAAAAAGCTGCGTGGATTTCGCATTTTATGAAATGTTCAGGATTTGCCTGAATGCCGGATCTGCCATTTTTCCCCATAGGAATGTATTAGTGCCAGATTCGGAATTCAATATACCGGAATGCTGTAAAAATGTGTAAAAAGATACAAGACGGATCCGTCTGTCCGCATTTCAAGCGGAGAGATGGATTTGTTCTTGCAATGCATTTGTGAGATGGATCTGCATCCGGATGCGTCTCGCAAATGCTTTCAGTCACATCCAGATCGGCGGATCTGGCAGGCAGCCGCAAGTGTGAAAATAGCCTTAGTGCTTGTGTTGTTGTTTTTTTTTTTTATATACTTACTATTAGCCTCCTTAGGGGCTGGAACCCTTGTCCTATTCACCCTTAGGCCCCTTTCACATGGGCAAGATTTCTGTGCGGGTGCAATGCGTGAGGTGAACGCATTGCACCGCACTTAATCCGGACCCATTCACTTTTATGGGGCTGTGCACATGAGCGGTTATTTTCACGCATCACTTGTGCGTTGCGTGAAAATCGCAGCATGCTCTATGCTGTGCGTTTTTCACGCAACGCAGGCCCCATAGAAGTTAATGGGGCTGCGTAAAAATCACAAGCATCCGCAAGCAAGTGCGGATGCGGTGCGATTTTCACACATGGTTGCTAGGATGAAAGTCTATTCACTGTGTTATTTTCCCTTATAACATTGTTATACGGGAAAATAATAGCATTCTTTAATACACAATGCTTACTAGAAGGTCAATTGAGGGTTACAAAAAAAAACCTCACCTCCTCCAATTGATTGCGTTGCTGCCGGTCTCCTGTTCTTTCTTCAGGACCTGTCAAAGGACCGCACCTGAGGGGTTAACTGCAGCAGATCGCAGCTCCCTGTCATAGAGGTCGGGTGCCGGCTATTTGATTCCGGCACCAGCCTCCTGTATTTGTATTAACAGGTCAGTTATCTTCATTGGTTGCACAGTGGCCACAGCCCCTTCCCTCCTCCTCCCGTCTCTCTTCTTATTGGCGGTGGCAGCGGCAGCACAGGGGGGAGGGAGAGACTCCTCCACTGCGCTGCTGAGAAGAACATCGGCAGCGGGGCAGAGAACTATCAGCTCCGGTGCCCCACCGCTGTATTCAACTGCAGAGCTGCGGCGGCGGGTCTAGTCGCAAATGGCGACAATACTAAAAAGTCTTGTCGCCATTTGTAAATTCTAAGTTGCATTGGCGACCATTTTGGTTGCCATCTGGAGCCCTGGATTAAGGTGAGTTACATTTATTTTTTTTTTAACCCCTCCAGCCCTATTGTACTATGCATTCTGTATTAAGAATGCTATTATTTTCCCTTATAACCATGTTATAAGGGAAAATAATACAATCTACAGAACACCTAACCCAAACCCAAACTTCTGTGAAGAAGTTCGGGTTTGGGTACCAAACATGCCGATTTTTCTCACGCGTGTGCAAAACACATTACAATGTTTTGCACTCGCGATGAAAAATGGCACATTTTCCTGCAACACACCCGCATCTTATCCGGGCAAAAAACATGACACCCGTGTGAAAGAGGCCTTAGATATTAATAGTGTATGTCTATTTGTGGACACTCAATAAAGATGTTTTTTTGTACTCAATATGTGTGGTGTTTTTGAATAGGCTTTAAAGAGGACCTTTCACCTGGAAAAACATTGTTGTCACTGCGATTTCGTAGTAAAGAGCTCACAGAGAGGCACGGAGCATTATCAGTCATGTTAATGCTCCGTGCCTCTGCAGTCCGCATCGGGTCTTGGCTGTCTTTCACGGAGCGGATGCCACGCACGGCATCCGCTCGTGTGAAACAGCCCTTACTATTATCCCTGGGTGCCGCTCCGTTCAGCCGCGATGTCCTCCGGCATCTTCGCTCACTTGGTTATAGTAGGCGGAGACTTAGGGGACTTGGTTATAGTAGGCGGAGACTGCCCTTGTTCTGCTGGGTGTCTCCTCCTCCTAGGCTGTAGCGCTGGCCAATCGCAGCGCAGAGCTCACAGCCTGGGAGTTTTTTTCTCCCAGGCTGTGAACTCTGCGCTGTGATTGGCCAGCTCTACAGCATGGGAGAAGGAGACGCCCAGCAGAACAAGGGCAATCGCTGCTTACTATAACCAAGTTAGCGAAGATACCGGAGGGCACAGCGGCCGAACGGAGCGGCGCCCAGGGATAATAGTAAGTGCAGTGAGATCCCTGGGGGCCGCTGTATATGTCACCGGGATTTTGTGTATAGAGCTGAGGACATGGGTTGCTAGATGGCTGCTAACACATCCACAATATCCAGTCCCCATGGCTCTGTGTGCTTTTATTGTGTAAAAAACCTGATTTGATACATATGCAAATTAACCTGAGATGAGTCCTGTCCCTGACTCATCTCACATACAGGACTCATCTCAGGTTAATTTGCATATGTATCAAATCGGTCTTTTTACACAATAAAAGCACACAGAGCTATGGGGACTGGGTGTTGCAGATGTGCTAGCGGCCATCTAGCAACCCATGTCCTCAGCTCTATACACAAAATCCCGGTGACAGGTTCCCTTTAAGATACGGAGCAGAGGCACGGATCAGAAGCACTGCAAAGCACTTCCGTGGGTTTTCGGTCCATGCTTCCACACACTGCAAAAAAATAGAACATGTCCTATTTTTTTGCTGTGCGGAATGTCTCTTTGAATCGTGAACCCATTCAAGTCAATGGCTCCGCATTTGCAAATAGCGTGCACACGGACAGTGCCCGTACAGTGCAGAGCTATTTGCAGTCTGCACCACGGGCAAGGGACACACACTCTTGTGTGTACGAGCCCTGATGTGCGTGAGCTCGCGAGTCCTCTGAATGCATATTACTGCTGGTTTGTCAGAGCACAGTGTCAGAATACAAATGAGTATAAAGATAAAAATTACATAATCAAACTACAATCGAATTACATAACTCTAGTTTGTTGATGCTGACAGATTTCTTAAATATGCTTTATAATACACATGACATACACATGATGTGAGCAAACATACAGTAGCTTCATTTATAATACTTCTATCTTGTGTTTACGGAAAAAGTATTACAGGTTTTTTCTCCTCTGATTTCAGTGAAATCTACTCAAGAAAGTTCCAGAATATTCTGATTCTGGAAAAAAATCCAGATTTCTATTTATTTACCATATTCAATTATTTTATGAAATTACATACAACGTTATACCAGAAATAAGCAATGTAAACTTAACCCCTTCCCAACCAGTGCTGAAAATGTATGAGTTCCTGACCATTGCCGTAATAGTACAGCGTGCTGATCAGGCGGGCATAGGAGCTTTGCTTGCCCGATCAGCAGCAGGGGCCTGGTTATATCCGTCATCTTTCCTGAAAACTTTGCTGCTTGTGGATTAACCTCCTTAGGTTCTGCTGTCAATGCTGACTGACAAATCTAAGGGGTTTGCAGAGGGAGGGTGCTCTCTCTCTCAACCCATTGGCTCCCCGTGATGTGATCGCTGGTTGCCGATTCCTGACAAAGCAGCGCAAGGCCTTACAAAGGCCTCTGAGCATGGCAGCTATTAGGCCTATGTATTATAAAGCATTGTAAAACAGATCAGAAGCCCAAAAGTTAAAGTCCCCTAGTGGGAAAAAATATAAAGTGCAAAAAAGTTTCAATTGTAAAAAAAAATAAAAAAAACACCCCTTTACACTTATCAACTCATTAACTATTGAAAAAAATAGACCTATTAAGTTTTGCCGTGTCTGTCACGACTGCCGCTATCAAACTATCACATAATCTACCCTGTAAAAAAATAAGAAACAGTGCCAGAACAGCCATTTTTTGGTCACATTACCATACAAAAAGCTTAATATCAAGTGATCAAAAAGTCATATGTACCCCAAAATGGTACCAATGTAAACAACACATCATCCCACAAAAAACAAGCCGTCACTCAAGACCATCGCCAAAAAAATATGGCTTTAAGAAAATGGCAAGCACAGGAATAGTTTAGTCAGCAAACATGGGATCACTTTTAATCTCTTGGTATGGCATACGATATGGTGAGCTGCATCATTTGGGTCCTGGCTATGGACCTTCTGTAAAGAGGGCATGCGCCATGACTGGGATAAAGATTGTTTGCTCAGATGATCGCTGGCACCTTTTATACAGGCAAATTATTGGGACAAGAGTTTCTACAAATGCTTATCCCCGATAATAGCCCAAAATTGTCAGTATGTGTAAATGGACCATTACTTGTATTAAGCTAAATCTCTATGCCTCCTATTTTGGCTGTGTAGTGGTTTAGAAGAAGCCTGTCAGTATATGACATTCATCTGAATGGGGTTGTTTTGACAAGCGCTTTTTAGAAGACTGAAATGGGCTATGTCCAAATGTGACTGCAATGCTGTAGATGTGCCGTTGTGGATTCTTGTGCAGAAAATCTGCAGCATTGTACAGTACCTGCAAAGTGAATGAGTATGGGTATCTTCACACATGGCACAAAAGTCCACCAGAAAATAGTCAGGTGCAGGTTTTTACACAGCAAAACACTGTGGTGTATGGACACCTGTACAGTAAAAAAAATCAGTCCTGGGGCAGAGTTATGTGTTTGTTTCAGAAGAATATATATTATTAGAGCCAGTTACCATAATATTTTACAAATTTCTTCAAATTCAGTTTTTACATAGTGCCAAAAGCTTTATTAGCAAGGACTAAGAATAATCTGTCTTCTATTTTGAACTGAGAGCTGTTTTGTGGGTTTACTTCAGAAAGAGACAGATGAGCATCATCATCATCGTTGCTATATGAGAGACAGGCGTTAAAGACGAGATACTGTTCTTTACACATTCATCGTACTTTGTGAAGTCCACTTCACGAATAGCACAAACATGATCAATTTTACAAGACTCCTCACAGGTTTCCAAATCATAGCTGACTGAGTTATATTCATAGTACTTTTGTAAAAAGCATTGGTCCTTAGATATTTTTTCCAATACTTTGTGCATAGACTGGGGAGAGCCATCCGGCACCAAAAATGCTTCTGTTAGACGATACTCCTTCTCCCATCTTGGAGATTCTATATTTGCAAATGTGAGGTTCAGGTAGTATGTGACCATATCCTGTAAACATAATGATACGGATATTTAAATACATTTTCAACATCTTATATTTGACAATGTGGCAACTGGTTATAACTTGCACAAATCCTACTTTTCTTTTCAGTTACAGAGAAACTATGGTTATCTGAGGAACTTTACTAGAAAGGAGGAAATAAAGCATCACCATGAAGCCACCCCAGCATCCTCTATGCTCTTAGATTTCCTCATAGAGGTATCGCCAACATTTTGCAAAGTTCCTCTAATTTAAAGTGGTTGTTGTTACCACATTCTAGCTTTATGGTGGCTAAAGTATTTCACAGGCCAATTCATAGTGGAAAGGTAACTGCACAGATATTTTTCAACATGTATGATATTGTATAATACAAACCGGATTCCAAAAAAGTTGGGACACTAAACAAATTGTGAATAAAAACTGAATGCAATGATGTGGAGATGGCACATGTCAATATTTTATTTGTAATAGAACGTAGATGACAGATCAAACGTTTAATCCGAGTAAATGTATCATTTTAAAGGAAAAATACGTTGATTCAAATTTTCACGGTGTCAACAAATCCCAAAAAAGTTGGGACAAGTAGCAATAAGAGGCTGGAAAAAGTAAATTTGAGCATAACGAAGAGCTGGAAGACCAATTAACACTAATTAGGTCAATTGGCAACATGATTGGGTATAAAAAGAGCTTCTCAGAGTGGCAGTGTCTCTCAGAAGCCAAGATGGGTAGAGGATCACCAATTCCCACAATGTTGTGCAGAAAGATAGTGGAGCAATATCAGGAAGGAGTTACCCAGCGAAAAATTGCAAAGACTTTGCATCTATCATCATCAACTGTGCATAACATCATCCGAAGATTCAGAGAATCTGGAACAATCTCTGTGCGTAAGGGTCAAGGCCGCAAAACCATACTGGATGCCTGTGATCTCCGGGCCCTTAAACGACACTGCACCACAAACAGGAATGCTACTGTAAAGGAAATCACAGAATGGGCTCAGGAATACTTCCAGAAACCATTGTCAGTGAACACAATCCACCGTGCCATCCGCCGTTGCCAGCTGAAACTCTACAGTGCAAAGAAGAAGCCATTTCTAAGCAAGATCCACAAGCTCAGGCGTTTTCACTGGGCCAGGGATCATTTAAAATGGAGTGTGGCAAAATGGAAGACTGTTCTGTGGTCAGACGAGTCACGATTCAAAGTTCTTTTTGGAAATCTGGGACGCCATGTCATCCGGACCAAAGAGGACAAGGACAACCCAAGTTGTTATCAACGCTCAGTTCAGAAGCCTGCATCTCTGATGGTATGGGGTTGCATGAGTGCGTGTGGCATGGGCAGCTTGCATGTCTGGAAAGGCACCATCAATGCAGAAAAATATATTCAGGTTCTAGAACAACATATGCTCCCATCCAGACGTCATCTCTTTCAGGGAAGACCCTGCATTTTTCAACAAGATAATGCCAGACCACATTCTGCATCAATCACAACATCATGGCTGCGTAGGAGAAGGATCCGGGTACTGAAATGGCCAGTCTGCAGTCCAGATCTTTCACCTATAGAGAACATTTGGCGCATCATAAAGAGGAAGGTGCAACAAAGAAGGCCCAAGACGATTGAACAGTTAGAGGCCTGTATTAGACAAGAATGGGAGAGCATTCCTATTTTTAAACTTGAGAAACTGGTCTCCTCGGTCCCCAGACGTCTGTTGAGTGTTGTAAGAAGAAGGGGAGATGCCACACAGTGGTGAAAATGGCCTTGTCCCAACTTTTTGGGGATTTGTTGACACCATGAAATTCTGATTCAACATATTTTTCCCTTAAAATGGTACATTTTCTCAGTTTAAACTTTTGTTCCGTGATTTATGTTCCATTCTGAATAAAATATTAGAAGTTGGCACCTCCACATCATTGCATTCAGTTTTTATTCACGATTTGTATAGTGTCCCAACTTTTTTGGAATCCGGTTTGTATATATATCTACAGTACAGACCAAACGTTTGGACACACCTTCTCATTCAAAGAGAGTTTTCTTTATTTTCATGACTATGAAAATTGTAGATTCACACTGAAGGCATCAAAACTATGAATTAACACGTGGAATTATATACATAACAAAAAAGTGTGAAACAACTGAAAATATGTCATATTCTAGGTTCTTCAAAGTAGCCACCTTTTGCTTTGATTACTGCTTTGCACACTCTTGGCATTCTCTTGATGAGCTTCAAGAGGTAGTCACCTGAAATGGTCTTCCAACAGTCTTGAAGGAGTTCCCAGAGATGCTTAGCACTTGTTGGCCCTTTTGCCTTCACTCTGCGGTCCAGCTCACCCAAAACCATCTCGATTGGGTTCAGGTCCAGTGACTGTGGAGGCCAGGTCATCTGGCACAGCACCCCATCACTCTCCTTCATAGTCAAATAGCCCTTACACAACCTGGAGGTATGTTTGGGGTCGTTGTCCTGTGGCAACTGGTTATAACTTGCACAAATCCTACTTTTCTTTTCAGTTACAAACTATGGTTATCTGAGGAACTTTACTAGAAATTGCTCAGATAAAAAGGACTTTGTGGCGCAGGCAGCTGAGCTAAGGGCTAGATTTCTACAAAGCGGGTACCCGGATTACATCTTGAGAGCTGCCTACAAGGTGGCCCTTGCACAACAGAGACCCACCCTATTAATTAAGAAACAGCCGAACACCTCTGCAACCAAACTGTCCCGTATCATCACCACATTTGACAGAGGTTCAAGTCAGGTCAGGGAGATTTTACAACGCCACTGGGGGATCCTTAAAATGGACCCTGACCTGCAGGATATACTAGGAGACAGTCCACAGATAACGTACAGACGCGGTACCAACTTGCATGATAAACTTGTCCGCAGTCATTTCTCGTCCATCAGCACAAACTCAACATGGCTGCGGTCCAGCCTGGTAGGTAGTCATAAATGTGGCAGATGTGTCGCCTGCAAATACATTATGACCACTAAATCCTTCACCAGCTCGGTTACAGGCAAGACGTATTCCATTCCACATTTCATCAACTGTAAATCCAGAGGTGTGATATATTGTATCCTCTGTGAATGTGGTCTGGAATACGTCGGTAAGACCATACGGAGGAGGATCGGTGAGCACATGGGGGATGTCACACACAAGAGGGACACCCCGGTGTCATAACTGTGCACACCGATCACAATGGCAAAGCCCGGTTGAAATTCATGGGCATTGATCTTGTGAAACCCCCTCCAAGAGGGGGGGACTGGGACAGGACCCTCCTCCAACGTGAAGCACGCTGGATCTTTAATCTGAAAACAGCAGCACCATGTGGCATGAACAAGAGACTGAACTATACTTGTTTTCTTTTGAAAAAATCACGTGCATGCTAACTGTTATGCCTCATCTGCCATGCTGCTGTTTTCTTGATGGTTTGGGGCACTGCATATGGCTCTACTTTCCAAGTCTGCGCTTGCTAACCCCTATGTGTACATCTTTCTCCACATATCTGCGCATGCGTCCCTGCTGGTGTACCCACCAGCATAAAGGCGCATGCGTTCCCTGAGGCGCATCGCCTCCTGGGGTTAGCTTGTATGCATTATGAATATAGTGACTGCGTATCCTGCTGAGATTGCGCCGTTAATGCGCAATCACAGGCATCCACTTCATCCTAAGTGCGCCTGTGCTGTTAATGCGCAATCACAGGCATCCACTTCATCTTAAGTGCGCCTTATATGACCATTGCTGGGCCCTGGTCGCATGGTACCCGTGTAATCGGCACAGTTGCGAACTTCTGACTTCATGTCACCCTGTCAGGGACTTCAATGACAGTATTTGCATCATCGATCACTTGTCTACCCCTGTTTTCTGCACCAAATGCCACCAGCTGATTTAAGGCTTTACTATCTCCTGTGTTACCTTGGAGACGCGTACACTGTGCGTCCCATGTGATCATCAGACCACTAAAACATTGGCTGAGCGATCCATAACTCCGCCCATCTCTTGCCGCGTTCCCGCCCACCCCACATGGTGCCGCCAGCGTGTGATGTCACTGATTGCGCCCGCCCCTTGCCTTGTAGATGTTGCCTCAGCTCAGGTTTCCTGAGGTCAGGGTCACGTGACTGTGCGGGAGCGGCGCTTCTGGCCGACGTCGCATGCTGATGACGCCAATGGGGAGGGATGGTGACGGACATGGAGCGCGATTATTTAAACCCATTACTCATGTACATCACTGCGACTGTTTTATTGCACTGTTACCCCCAACCAGAAGGGTTTCACTTGCCAGGGACTATTGTGTCCCCCGGACCGTCTAGCACAGGACTACCCCTCCTGCGCAATACTGCATCCCACCCCGGGATAGCAGATTACAAGCTTCTTAGCTTGTTCCCTTTTCCAGTGTGTATTCAGCCTCAGGTTAGATACCTGCGGCTTTCTACCTCTCATCTTCCTGCAATCTTTCCCCTGAAGAGTCACGGACAGAAACGTGCCATGTCGGGAGACCATTGGAAGCAACTTTACCTTCATTTCACTGGCATAACTTCTGTAGTTTTAGGGTTAGGTCCAATATAGGGACAGGCTACCGGACGGGGTCGCCTTTTCCAAGGCGAGTGCTCCGTGTAGATAGGTAGTAGCATAATAGCCCGCTTCACCTTGGTAGGGTTGTACAGGACTTACTCCATTGCTCCGTCTACTCGGCCCCACAGTGAATGCACCTATTCCCGCACGGCATGATCCAAGTGTCTCCTGCCTCCTGTATCCAAGGACCTCTCCCACTACCTACAAAGGGTCTGGTTAGACTGTTTGCATCTTCCCGGACGGAACAGATTTTTTGTCTATACCAGCAAGGCACCATTTAGTTGGTCGTTTATGTGTATGTATGTCTACTATGTGTAGTGAGTCTTATTTTTCTGATATCTTTTGATCTCCATAAAAGTTATATTTTAAATAAGTATACTCCCCCCTCCCGCTATAGGGGCCCATTGTCTGTCATTGTCCTGTTGAAAAATAAATGATGGTCCAACTAAACGCAAATCGGATGGAGGTCAGTCAGATGAAGGTCAGTCAGTCCGAAAAATTGGGAAAACTTTGAAAGTGTCCCCAAGTGCAGTCACAAAAACCATCAAGTGCTACAAAGAAACTGGCTCACGTGTGGACCGCCCCAGGAAAGGAAGACCAAGAGTCAACTCTGCTGCGGAGGATAAGTTCATCCGAGTCACCAGCCTCAGAAATCGCAGGTTAACAGCAGCTCAGATTAGAGACCAGGTCAATGCCACACAGAGTTCTAGCAGCAGACACATCTCTAGAACAACTGTTAAGAGGAGACTTTGTGAATCAGGCCTTCATGGTAGAATATCTGCTAGGAAACCACTGCTAAGGACAGGCAACAAGCAGAAGAGACTTGTTTGGGCTAAAGAACACAAGGAATAGTTCCAACCACCGTGTCTTTGTGCGACGCAGAAAAGGTGAACGGATGGACTCTACATGCCTGGTTCCCACCGTGAAGCATGGAGGAGGAGGTGTGATGGTGTGGGGGTGCTTTGCTGGTGACACTGTTGGGGATTTATTCAAAATTGAAGGCATACTGAACCAGCATGGCTACCACAGCATCTTGCAGCGGCATGCTATTCCATCCGGCTTGCGTTTAGTTGGACCATCATTTATTTTTCAACAGGACAATGACCCCAAACACACCTCCAGGCTGTGTAAGGGCTATTTGACCATGAAGGAGAGTGATGGGGTCCTGCGCCAGATGACCTGGCCTCCACAGTCACCAGACCTGAACCCAATCGAGTTGGTTTGGGGTGAGCTGGACTGAAGAGTGAAGGCAAAAGGGCCAACAAGTGCTAAGCATCTCTGGGAACTCCTTCAAGACTGTTGGAAGACCATTTCAGGTGACTACCTCTTGAAGCTCATCAAGAGAATGCCAAGAGTGTGCACAGCAGTAATCAAAGCAAAAGGTGGCTACTTTGAAGAACCTAGAATATGACATATTTTCAGTTGTTTCACACTTTTTTGTTATGTATATAATTCCACATGTGTTAATTCATAGTTTTGATGCCTTCAGTGTGAAATCTACAATTTTCATAGTCATGAAAATAAAAGGAAAAACTCTTTGAATGAGAAGGTGTGTCCAAACTTTTGGTCTCTACTGTATATATTCTGGAAAGTAGCATACACTGAATTTCCCAATAGATTCTAGTGCATCTCAATAAATTAGAATATCATTGATAAGTTAATTTATTTTAGTAATTCAATTCAAAAAGTGAAATATATATTATATAGATTCATTACATATAGAGTGATCTAGTTCAAGCATTTACAGTGAGGAACAGAAGTATTTGAACACTGTGATTTTGCAAGTTCTCTTACTTAGAAATCATGGAGGGGTCTGAAATTCACATTGTAGGTGCATTCCCACTCTGAGAGACAGAATAAAAAAATAATAATAAAAAAAAAATCTGGAAATCACATTGTATGATTTTTAAAGAATTTATTTGTCTTGCACTGCTGAACATAAGTATTTAAACACCTGAGAAACAGCAAGAATTCTAGCTCTCAAAGACCTGTGTTTGTGCCTTTAAAAAGTCCACCTCTACTACACTCATTCATCTAACTTAGTAGCACCTGTCTGAGCTCTTTAAAGACACCTGTCCACCCCATAGTCAGTCAGACGTCAACTACTACTATGGGCAAGACCAAAGAGCTGTCAAAAGACACCAGAGACAAAATTGTGGACATCCACAAGGCTGAAAAGGGCTACAGGGCAATTGCCAAGCAGCTTGGTGAAAATAGATCAACTGTTCGAGCAATTGTTAGAAAATGGAAGAGGCTAAAGAAGACTGTCAGTCTCCCTTGGACTGGGGCTCCATGCAAGATCTCACCTCGTGGGGTATTACTTATGATAAGAAAGGTGAGGGATCAGCCCAGAACTACAAGGGAGAAGCTGGTCAATGACACGAAGAGAGCTAGGACCACAGTTTCAAAGGTCACTGTTGGTAGAACACTACGCCGTCATGGTTTCAAATCATGCATTGCACGGAAGGTTCCCCTGCTGAAGTCATCACATGTCCAGGCCCGTCTGAAGTTTGCCAATGACCATCTGGATGATCCAGAGGAGGCATGGGAGCAACAACCTCCTTCCCTTAGTCAGGGCATTGAAGATGGGTCGTGGCTGGGTCTTCCAACATGACAACGACCCGAAGCACACAGCCAGGATAACCAAGGAGTGGCTCCATAAGAAGCATATCAAGGTTCTGGAGTGGCCTAGCCAGTCTTCAGACTTAAATCCAATAGAACATCTGTGGAGAAACCTGAAACTCCCAGTTGCTCAGCGACAGCCCCAAAACCTGACAGATCTAGAGGAGATCTGTGTGGAGGAGTGGGCCAAAATCTCTGTTGCAGTGTGTGCAAACCTGGTTAAGAGCTACAGGAATTGTTTGACCTCTTTAATTGCAAACAAAGGCTTCTGTACCAAATATTAACACAGATTTTCTCAGGTGTTCAAATACTTATGTTCAGCAGTGCAAGACAAATACATTCTTTAAAAATCATACAATGTGATTTCCAGATTTTTTTTATTTTTTATTCTGTCTCACAGAGTGAGAATGCACCTACAATGTGAATTTCAGACCTCTCCATGATTTCTTAGTAAGAGAATTTGCAAAATCGCAGGGTGTTTAAATACTTCTGTTCCTCACTGTATTTCTCTTAATGTGGATGATTATGCATTACAGCTAATCAAAAACAATGAAGTAAGCAAATCAGAAAATTTGATTATTATGAAAAAGTTCAATATTGTAGATTCATGGTGTCACAATTAGCTAATCAACACAAAACACCTGCAAAGGTTTCCTTAGACTTTAAAGCCTTCAGTCTGGTTTAGTAGGCCACACAATAATAGGTGTCACAGCTAAGGCTACTTTCACACTGGCGTTTTGAATTCCGTTTGTGAGATCCGTTTCAGGGATCTCACAAACGGTTCAAAACGGATTAGTTCAGCGCCAATGCATTCTGAATGGATAAGGATCCGTTCAGAATGCATCAGTTTGGCTCCATTATGCTCTGAATGCGGATACCAAAATGCTGCTTGCATCGTTTTGGTGTCCGCCTGGCGATGCAGAGCCAAACGGATCTGTCCTGACTTACAATGTAAGTCAATGGGGACGGATCCGTTTTCACTGACACAATATGGTGCAGTTGAAAACGGATCCGTCCCCCATTGACTTTCAATGTAAGTGAGGACGGATCTGTTTTGACTTAGACTTAAAAAAAAAAAAAGAATAATGCAAACTG
Organism: Bufo gargarizans; assembly: GCF_014858855.1. Lineage (NCBI taxonomy): Eukaryota > Metazoa > Chordata > Amphibia > Anura > Bufonidae > Bufo > Bufo gargarizans. The sequence continues at coordinate 359,077,890 of NC_058082.1, read as the reverse complement.
ATCCGTTCTGAACGGATACAAGCGTTTGCATTACAGGTACGGATCAGTCTTTGCAGATACCCGATGGATCCGCACCTAACACAGGTGTGAAAGTAGCCTAAGACAGTAACCCGTCAGAGGGTGAATATACTCAGGTGGTATGAATCCAAATAGACTATTCACAGAGTACCACCCTAATTTAAAATGTAGCCTTTATTCTAAATACTAAAATTACCCCAAAAAAGAGAAATTTCCAAAACCAAAATAATCAAAACAAATGTGAACAAGTAGATATAGTGATAAATATTCCCCAAAATGGGATGGGGTAGTACTGTAGGCAAGGTTGCGATGGTAAAGTGGGGACCTTTCCCTCATACTCACCCTATACTGTATAGCCCTGCCTAGAGAACGGAATAGCCGACCCGATAGGGGCGATCCCGTATTCAGGAACCTCCTAAAAACTCTTGGATGGCCCTGAAGAAGAATTTTAGAGGCAACCTGGATAAGGTGCAGTACAGCAGGTCGATTCAATGACCTTCTATAAATACCGAAAATAATAAATGCTGAGTACATCAAGATGGATAAATGCTGAATACATAACAATAAATGTACACTTAGTGCAATTTCTGCAATGTGGGATGAAATCGTTATTTGCTGAAAGGCACCTTCTTCTTGCAATGATCATAACATTCAAAGTATAGGTCCCTTCATCCCTAACGCGTTTCGCCCAATGCATTACATGGGTTCCCCTCCGGGGAACCCTGACACCCCCTTCCGGAGGCAACAACAGATAGACAGGGCGGATGTCTAGCAAACATGCTGGACAACAAACACCACCAGACCTGTAACAACGACTAGACATCAAACACCAACCCATACCAACAACACAACACATAGAAACATAATAGGAAGGGAAGGTGACACAGGGAAACAACGGGATGACATTGATGTCCCACTAGGTGGCCCTCACACTGAAAGATGGCAAATCCAGACCAGGAGCATAACTCCAGCACACACCAAGTGACTACACCCAGAAAGGTGGTTAACCCCTCACTCACCAGCCACACGTTGCCCCTGCCAACATCATGCACGGCAACGTGTCACGGTGCACCACACCGAGACTGTGACACTGCCGTGACAGAGGGTAAGCCACAAAAGTCATTGCTAAAGAAACTGGCTGTTTACAGAGTGCTGTATACAAGCATATTAATGGAGAGTTGAGTGGAAGGAAATAGTGTGGTGGAAAAAGAAACACAAGCAACAGGGATAACTGTAGTCTTGAAAGGACTGTCAAGAAAAGGCCATTCAAAGATTTGGAGGAGATTTACAAGGTGTTGACCGTGGCTGGAGTCAAAAGCCACAACACACAGACATAGGACATGGACTACAGCTGTCACATTCCTTGTATCAAGCCACTCATGACCCTAAGGAGAAAAAGGACTGGGCTGTTGCTCAGTGGTCCAAAGTCCTGTTTTCAGATGAAAGTAAATTTTGCATTTCATTTGGAAATCAAGGTCCCAGAGTCTGATAGAAGAGTGGAGAGGCACACAATCCAAGTTGCTTGAGGTCCAGTGTGAAGTTTCCACAGACAGTGATGGTTTGAAGAGCTATGTCATCTGCTGGTGTTGGTCCACTGTGTTATATCAAGTCCGAAGTCAACACAGCTGTCTACCAGGACATTTTAGAGCACTTCATGCTTCTCTCTACTGAGCTGACAAGCTTTATGGAGATGCTGATGCAATTTTCCAGCAGGACTTGGCACCCGCCCACACTGCCAAATTTACTAATAACTGGTTTAATAACCATGCTATTACTGTGCTTGATTGGCCAGCAAACTCACCTGACCATAGAATCTATGGGGCATTGTCAAGAGAAAGATAAGACACACCAGACCCAACAATGGAGACAAGGTGAAGGCTGCTATAAAAGCAACCTGGGCGTCATTAACAACTCAGCAGTGCCACAGGCTGATCGCCTCCATACCACGCCACATTGCAAAAGGAGGTCCCACCAAGTACTGACTTTTCAGTATGCCAACATGGCTGTATTAAAAATAATTATTTTAATTGGTCTTACATAATATTGTAATTTTCTGAGATACTAACTTTTGGGTTTTCATTAGCTGTAATCTATATTCATCAACATTAATAAATAAACACTTAAAATAGATCACTCTATGTGTAATGAACCTATACAACATATGAGTTTCACTTTTTGAATTAAATAACTAAATAAACTTAAATAAACTTTTTGCTAATATTCTAATTTCTTGAGATGCACCTCTAGTTTAATCCATAGAAAATCAATTATGTAATTGTGTATGCTGTATCCAACAGCAACTAAGGAAATTGTAAATTCTAGTCTTGTGTACAGGTCCTTCTAAAAAAATTAGCATATTGTGATAAAAGTTCATTATTTTCTGTAATGTACTGATAAACATTAGACTTTCATATATTTTAGATTCATTACACACCAACTGAAGTAGTTCAAGCCTTTTATTGTTTTAATATTGATGATTTTGGCATACAGCTCATAAAAACCCAAATTTCCTATCTACAAAAATTAGCATATTTCATCCGACCAATAAAAGAAAAGTGTTTTTAATACAAAAAAAAGTCAACCTTCAAATAATTATGTTCAGTTATGCACTCAATACTTGGTCGGGAATCCTTTTGCAGAAATGACTGCTTCAATGCGGCGTGGCATGGAGGCAATCAGCCTGTGGCACTGCTGAGGTGTTATGGAGGTCCAGGATGCTTCGATAGCGGCCTTAAGCTCATCCAGAGTGTTGGGTCTTGCGTCTCTCAACTTTCTCTTCCCAATATCACACAGATTCTCTATGGGGTTCAGGTCAGGAGAGTTGGCAGGCCAATTGAGCACAGTAATACCATGGTCAGTAAACCATTTACCAGTGGTTTTGGCACTGTGAGCAGGTGCCAGGTCGTGCTGAAAAATGAAATCTTCATCTCCATAAAGCTTTTCAGCAGATGGAAGCATGAAGTGCTCCAAAATCTCCTGATAGCTAGCTGCATTGACCTTGCCCTTGATAAAACACAGTGGACCAACACCAGCAGCTGACATGGCACCCCAGACCATCACTGACTGTAGGTACTTGACACTGGACTTCAGGCATTTTGGCATTTCCCTCTCCCCAGTCTTCCTCCAGACTATGGCACCTTGATTTCCGAATGACATGCAACAGTCCAGTGCTGCTTCTCTGTAGCCCAGGTCAGGCGCTTCTGCTGCTGTTTCTGGTTCAAAAGTGGCTTGACCTGGGGAATGCGGCACCTGTAGCCCATTTCCTGCACACGCCTGTACACGGTGGCTCTGGATGTTTCTACTCCAGACTCAGTCCACTGCTTCCGCAGGTCCCCCAAGGTCTGGAATCGGTCCTTCTCCACAATCTTCCTCAGGGTCCGGTCACCTCTTCTCGTTGTGCAGCGTTTTCTGCCACACTTTTTCCTTCCCACAGACTTCCCACTGAGGTGCCTTGATACAGCACTCTGGGAACAGCCTATTCGTTCAGAAATTTATTTCTGTGTCTTACCCTCTTGCTTGAGGGTGTCAATGATGGCCTTCTGGACAGCAGTCAGGTCGGCAGTCTTACCCATGATTGCGGTTTTGAGTAATGAACCAGGCTGGGAGTTTTTAAAAGCCTCAGGAATCTTTTGCAGGTGTTTAGAGTTAATTAGTTGATTCAGATGATTAGGTTAATAGCTCGTTTAGAGAACCTTTTCATGATATGCTAATTTTTTTAGATAGGAATTTTGGGTTTTCATGAGCTGTATGCCAAAATCATCAATATTAAAACAATAAAAGGCTTGAACTACTTCAGTTGGTGTGTAATGAATCTAAAATATATGAAGGTCTAATGTTTATCAGTACATTACAGAAAATAATGAACTTTATCAAAATATGCTAATTTTTTTAGAAGGACCTGTATGTACGAAGACTACTTACCAGAACCTGAAGGTTTTTCCGGTCATACTCAAACACTCTGATTCCAGGATTGTTAGCTCCATTCGCTACTCCTGGTAAAGTGGTTTTCCAAGGAGATACTCCAGGTGCAATAAACATGCTGCCAATAGGATCACCTGGAATAAGAAAGTTTTGAAAATAAAAGTATATCTCCATACAGAAATTAATATGTTTTATTACTTGAGAATCACCACATCCCTGCATCAAAAAGTGTACAAACTTGTAGTTTCTGAAGAGAAAGGGTCTAGCAGGATAGTAACTAGATTTTTCTTGTTACAGTGTCTGCAAAAATCAGTGGAGTTCATAGCCTGGCATAAAAACACTTGGGGATGGCCATACGCTCAGGTTTCTGCATGCAGTTTTGGAAGCCAACATCAGGACTGGATTATAAAAGAAGAATTTACTTCTGATTTTAGCCTCCAAAACTGCATCAGGAAATCTGACTGTGTGGCCATATCTTTAGTCTGGTCAAACACATACAACAACTTGTTCAGCCAACAGCTGTCTCTCCAAACCCCTCCATACACATGCATGCTCAGCTCATGCAAACAGCCATGTTTCCTAAAGGTGGAGATAGCTGCTGTCAGATACCTTCGACAGCAGCGTATCTTGCAGAGAACAAAAGGATCAGGCTTCTGAAATTCAACTATCCAACCCTTTAGGCTGAGTTCACACGGGCGAGATTTCCGCACGTGTGCAATGCGGGAGGTGAACGCATTGTACCCGCACTGAATCTGGACCCAGTCATTTCTATGGGGCTGTGCACATGAGCGGTGATTTTCACGCATCACTTATACGTTGCGTGAAAATCGCAGCATGCTGTATATTGTGCGTTTTTCACGCAGCGCAGGCCCCATAGAAGTGAATAGGGCTGAGTGAAAATCGCAAGCATCCGCAAGCAAGTGCAGATGCGGTGCGATTTCCATGCATGGTTGCTAGGTGACAGTCTATTCACTGTATTATTTTCCCTTATAACATGGTTATAAGGGAAAATAATAGCATTCTGAATACAGAATGCTTAGTAGGTGATCAATTGAGGGTTAAAAAAATAAAATAAAATTAACTCACCTTTTCCTCTTGATCACGTAGTTCCCGGTCTCTTCTTTACTTTAATGATGAACTACCGGCTAAAGGAACTGTGGTGACGTCAGATCACATGCTCCAATCACATGGTGACGTCAGATCACATGCTCCAATCACATGGTCCATCACCGTGGTGATGGACCATGTGATTGGAGCATGTGATCGGACGTCACCACAGGTCCTTTAGCCGGTAGTTCATCATTAAAGAAGTAAAGAAGAGACCGGGAACTACGCGATCAAGAGGAGAAGGTGAGTTAATTTTTTTTAACCCTCAATTGATCACCTACTAAGCATTCTGTATTCAGAATGCTATTATTTTCCCTTATAACCATGTTATAAGGGAAAATAATAACATCTACACAACACCGAACACAAACCTGAACTTCTGTAAAACACATTGCACCCGCGCGATAAAAATTGAACATCTGAAAGTAATCGCAGTCAAAACTGACTGCAATTGCGTACCTAATCGCGCGGGTTTGCTGCAATACACCGGGACGCGTCCGGACACGCCCGTGTGAACCCAGCCTTAGTCCCCCCATGTATGTCATTAAGGGAGAGTTGGGGGGCCCCCATATGCAGTAGATGGCCTGCCAATCCAGCCTAAATGGCCACCTTAAGAAATTATCACTTTTAATTTTTTTTTCTTAAAAAATAGCTGTACTTTTTTGAAAATGATAGTTATTAAGCACTTCTTTGTACACCTGCCACATTTAGTACAAATAGTTGCTACTGTTCGGTGTATGAATAGAATCTGCTTAAAAAAGCAGCCCCTCAAAAAAGAAACAACCTTTCTGTGGCAAATTCACATTAGCATTATGGCTTTGTGCGGGTGTCATGACAGGTATACTGAATCTGTTAGGATATATTTTGTGACAGATTTGTTCCAGATCTCACCGATGTACGATGGGTCCATTATAGGCTTCCATAAGTTTTTACCACATACAATTGTGCATCATGCCATGCAATTCTGGCCATAATACAGCAAAAGAAACCTGGTGGAAAACAACGCATGGAACAGAGCCTTGTCTATAGACAGTGGACAGCTGCAGTGACAGCTCATTAAATCCCAAGTCAAATAGTTGGTGTGACAAGTTGCGAAATGTTATCTTCTCGTGGTGTCATAACCACATGCAATACAATATGCCTGTATCACAAGGGTAACTGTAAGCAGGAAAGATTTCTATGTATTCATTTTTGTTTATATGTTTGATAATTTTAAAGCTATGGAACGAAACGCAAATGGACAGAATTATTAAGACCGATGTTCCACACGCTAGTCTTAACCACTTCAACCCCGCTAGCTAAAACCCCCTTAATGACCAGGGCCACTTTTTACACTTCTGCACTACACTACTTTCACCGTTTATTGCTCGGTCATGCAACTTACCACCATGAATTTTACCTCCTTTTCTTCTCACTAATAGTGCTTTCATTTGGTGGTATTTCATTGCTGCTGACATTTTTACTTTTTTTGTTATTAATCGAAATTTAACGATTTTTTTGCAAAAAAATGTCATTTTTCACTTTAAGTTGTAAAATGTAGCAAAAAAAACGACATCCATATATAAATTTTTCGCAAAATGTATTGTTCTACATGTCTTTGATAAAAAAAAAAATGGTTTGGGTAAAAGTTATAGCGTTTACAAACTATGGTACAAAAATGTGAATTTCCGCTTTTTGAAACAGCTCTGCCTTTCTGAGCACCTGTCATGTTTCCTGAGGTTCTACAATGCCCAGACAGTACAAACACACCACAAATGACCCCATTTCGGAAAGTAGACACCCTGAGGTATTCACTGATGGGCATAGTGAGTCCTTAGAACTTTTTATTTTTTGTCACAAGTTAGCGGAAAATGCTGATTTTTTTTTTTCTTACAAAGTCTTATATTCCACTAACTTGTGACAAAAAAGAAAAAATTCTAGGAACTCGCCATGCCCCTCACGGAATACCTTGGGGTGTCTTCTTTCCAAAATGGGGTCACTTGTGGGGTAGTTATACTGTCCTGGCATTCTAGGGGCCCTAATGTGTGCGAAGTAGTTTGAAATCAAAATGTGTAAAAAATGACCTGTGAAATCCTAAAGGTGCTCTTTGGAATGTGTGCCCCTTTGCCCACCTAGGCGGCAAAAAAGTGTCACAAATCTGGTATCGCCGTACTCAGGAGAAGTTGGGGAATGTGTTTTGGGGTGTCATTTTACATATACCCATGCTGGGTGAGAGAAATATCTTGGCAAAACACAACTTTTCCCAAAAATTTTATACAAAGTTGGGATTTGACCAAGATATTTCTCTCACCCAGCATGGGTATATGTTAAATGACACCCCAAAACACATTGCCCAACTTCTCCTGAGTACGGCGATACCAGATGTGTGACACTTTTTTGCAGCCTAGATGCGCAAAGCGGCCCAAATTCCTTTTAGGGGGGCATTTTTAGACATTTGGATCCCAGACTTCTTCTCACGCTTTCGGGCCCCTAAAAAGCCAGGGCAGTATAAATACCCCAGATGTGACCCCACTTTAGAAAGAAGACACCCCAAGGTATCCAATGAGGGGCCTGGCGAGTTCATAGAATTTTTTTTTTTGGGCATAAGTTAGCGGAAATTGTTTTTTTTTTTTTTCTCACAAAGTCTCACTTTCCGCTAACTTGGGACAAAAATTTCAATCTTTCATGGACTCAATATGCCCCTCAGCGAATACCTTGGGGTGTCTTTTTTCCAAAATGGGGTCATTTGTGGGGTGTTTGTACTGCCCTGGCATTTGAGGGTCTCCGCAATCATTACATGTATGGCCAGCATTAGGAGTTTCTGCTATTCTCCTTATATTGAGCATACAGGTAATGAGATTTTTTTTTTTCGTTCAGCCTCTGAAAGAAAAAAAATGAACGGCACAGATTTCTTCATTCGCATCGATCAATGTGGATGAAAAAATCTCTGCCAAAAAAACATCCATACCCACTTAGCTCGTATGCCCTGGCAAACCAGATTTCTCCATTCACATCAATCGATGTGGATGAATAAATCATTGCCGGGATTTTTTTTTTATATACAAAGTGTTTGCCAAAGCATAGGAACACCGCCACCTCCTCAGCTCATATGCCTCGGCAAACGTATCTTTTACTGCAGAGGAGAAATATCGTCTTGCAGCGCCTTTTTGGGCACAAGTTAGCGGAAATTGATTTTTTTTTTGTATTTTCTCACAAAGTCTCCCTTTCTGCTAACTTGGGACAAAAATTTCAATCTTTCATGGACTCAATATGCCCCTCACGGAATACCTTGGGGTGTCTTCTTTCCGAAATGGGGTCACATGTGGGGTATTTATACTGCCCTGGCATTTTAGGGGCCCAAAAGCGTGAGAAGAAGTCTGGAATATAAATGTCTAAAAAATGTTATGCATTTGGATTCCGTGAGGGATATGCTGAGTTCATGTGAGATTTGATTTTTTGACACAAGTTAGTGGAATATGAGACTTTGTAAGAAGTGGGTGATCACCCCCCTGTCATTGATCACCCCCCTGTAAGGCTCCATTCAGACGTCCGTATGTGTTTTGCGGATCCGATCCATGTGTCTGTGGATCCGTAAAAATCATACGGACGTCTAAACGGAGCCTGACAGGGGGGTGATCAATGACAGGGGGGTGATCAATGACAGGGGGTGATCAGGGAGTGTATATGAGGTGATCACCCCCCTGTCATTGATGATCACCCCCCTGTAAGGCTCCATTCAGACGTCCGTATGTGTTTTGCGGATCCGATCCATGTATCCGTGGATCCGTGAAAATCATATGGACGTCTGAATGGAGCCTTACAGGGGGGTGATCAATGACAGGGGGGTGATCAGGGAGCCTATATGGGTGATCACCCGCCTGTCATTGATCACCCCCCTGTAAGGCTCCATTCAGACATCCGTATGTGTTTTGCGGATCCAATCCATGTATCCGTGGATCCGTAAAAATCATACGGACGTCTGAACGGAGCCTGACAGGGGGGTGATCAATGACAGGGGGGTGATCAGGGAGTCTATATGGGGTGATCAGGGGTTCATAAGGGGTTAATAAGTGACAGGGGGGGTGTAGTGTAGTGTAGTGTTTTGTGGTACTTTACACAGCTACCTGTGTCCTCTGGTGGTCGATCCAAACAAAAGGGACCACCAGAGGACCAGGTAGCAGGTATATTAGACGCTGTTATCAAAACAGCGTCTAATATACCTGTTAGGGGTTTAAAAAATCACATCTCCAGCCTGCCAGCGAACGATCGCCGCTGGCAGGCTGGAGATCCTGTCTCTTACCTTCCGTGACGTATATGCGTCCCTCTGCATATGTGACGTAAATGCGTCACTCTGCGCAGAGCTGCCGCCTCCGGACCGCAGATCTGCATTAGGCGGTCCGGGGGCGGTTAAAAACCTAAGTTGTTGGAGAGACTTTATCAAATCTATTAAAAGCCTAATAAAGCCTCCAAAATGCATAAATCTGATGCATTTTGGACTGTCCTAAACTCAGAAAATGTAATATATGCCTGCTATTAGCAGGTGTAGATTATTGCATGAGTCAACTGTCTAGTTAACCCCTTAAGCCACCATGATGTACTTGTACGTCATGGACTGCACTGACTTTTGTTCCGCATGTTTTGTTACACACCCGTTCTGCATTTTTGCGGAACGGATGCAGACCCATTCATTTCAAATGTGTGCTGTCTGCATCCGTTGTTCCGTTCCGCGGCCCTGCAAAAATATAGAGCATGTCCTATTCTTGTCCGTAATTGCTAACTGGCCCGGGTCCAATAAGGGCAGTCCGGGGCCGGTGATCGCTCTGATCGGCTAATCTGTACAGACTAGCCAATCAGAGGATGGACCGGCCGGTATAAGGTTCTAATCCCCACATTTCATGACTGTGGGGATCAGAACCCTGTAAAAATGTATAAAAATTGTGTTTAATCCAACCCCCCACCCCCACCAGAGTTTGCAAAATGTTGCCGGTCTCCCGCCTTCCCATTCAGGATGGCTGGCCGTCAGCATCGGCCCCTCCCCCCACCCTTCCCTCCCCTGCTGTAACTTTCAGGATGGCCGAGCGCCTACATAAGACAATCGCCCCCCCCCCCCCCCAAAAAAAATATCACTTTCAGAAAATGACACAAAAACATAATTTATTTTTCAAAAATGCTTTTATTGTGTAAAACTGAAATAAATACCCCCCAAGGGCCTGCCCGATCAGTGCCGTAGCTGTACAGCACTGGGATTTGAAACACAGTACCCTATGGGATAAGGTTAAAAATGGCTCAGTACTGAAGGGGTTAAAGGAGTTTCCGGGACTTTATATTAATAGCCTATGTGACGCAATGTCACGTCCCCGTCCGGATCTTATTCATAAAAATGTTTTATGAGTAGAATCCGGTTGACTGTCAGTTTTAAAAAAATTAACCGCTTCTAGCCAGGGAACAGGCCGTCTATATATGGCTATTCCTGTAGTCTTTTGTAGACCACAGACTCTAATCACCCCCTGCTGAGATCCCCTCACACCTCGGATAGCTTCAAAGGAAAAATCCCAGACCATGTGTCTCCTGGCCACTTTGAAACCACGAAAGTTAAACACATGCTAGTTGGCCCTTCCTTGCAGCCTGGTCAATTTACACATCAGAAGCAGAGAGAGCTGAGAGGGGGGAGCGCATAAGGAGAGACATGTGAACCGTGCTCTGAGAACCACAAAAAGCATATTTGGGCTATATGGTATTATAACACAAAAATATAGGTACACTCAAAATGCACCTCTCACCCAGAGGAACTGGGAGAGTCCAAACTTGGCAACTCTGGGTTCTTCCCAGACTGTGAAATGGGTTACTAGTCATCTAGATGGGAGGGAGGTGTGGTGTCACCCATGGAATCTTCCATAAATCCATTGGGGACCCAGCACAAACGGCAAAGTTATGGCAAAGACAAAAGCAGAGTTATTTACTGTGACATCATGTTTTGGATGTTATAAAACTTATATTTTGTGTTCACAGAAGCAGAAAAAGATAATATTCCTTTAAGATTCATTTTGCAATGTAGTGTAAGGTAAGCTCAGTGACAAAGCAGAAACAACTGAAAGCATAGTGTTAATCTGTTGTTGCTGGGCAGAAGTCTAGACCAATTACAGCCAGCTTCTCACACAGCAAGAGTTTTAACCAATCACAGCCAGCCTCACTCACAGCCTGTCTGGGAATTCCCCCAGCTCTTCCTGCTAAACTCATTATTCACCAGAGACAGGAGCTGAATAGACATTCACTCCACTGAGAGCTGAGTTTTATGGGAACAAGAGGCCATAATAGGTAGTTAACACAGTTTTATAATGTTCATATTGTTAGTATTGTGATTAGAACTGTATTCTGAACCAGTTATATATGTGTTTACTTACAGTTCCACCAATTGCAACCATACAATTGCAAACTACAAAGTTCACAATCCAAATTCAATTGTAAATACAATTGCAAATACAAATTGCAAGCATTCAGATTCCATATTGCAATCCAAATTGCATACAACCATACCAGATCATACTGAACCAATCTGCAAATAGTCACTGCTAACTGCAAGTGAACTATTAGACCTCAGATATACCTCTCAGAGAGATCATAAAGTGCTTAAATAACTTAAAGTTACAGTACAGATCCTGATGAGAGAAATATATCCACCATTTTATGTTGAATGACAAGATTGAACAGTTGAACCACCATCTTATGCATACCGCCATTTTATGAATTTTTATGCAACACGTGTTTTGTACATGGACTATCTGCTGCGGAGGCGGCAGTGTTATATGAAGAAAAGTTGAAGTTAATAAAGAAGTTATTTTAAGCATTTTGTGTGCTCTTTAAGCCTACTGTTTCCATAGAACGGTGCTAGTGGAATTATAGAGTAATAGACAGTCTGGTTAGACTAAAAGTCAGAGATATTAGAATTCTTCTAATGCCACAGCGCACAAGGCACTTCATAGTGCTGCGCCTGCCACAGTGCGGTCCTCAAATTGCGGAACTCACACTTCCGCTATCCGTGTTTTGTGGATCCGCAAAACACTACGGTCTTGTGAATGTGACCTAATTATTATATATATACAGACGTGGACAAAATTGTTGGTACCCTTTGGTCAATGAAAGAAAAAGTCACAATGGTCACAGAAATAACTTTAATCTGACAAAAGTAATAATAAATTAAAATTCTATAAATGTTAACCAATGAAAGTCAGACATTGTTTTTCAACCATGCTTCAACAGAATTATGTAAAAAAAATAAACTCATGAAACAGGCATGGACAAAAATGATGGTACCCCTAGAAAACACAGAACATAATGTGACCAAAGGGACATGTTAATTCAAGGTGTGTCCACTAATTAGCATCACAGGTGTCTACAACCTTGTAATCAGCCATTGGGCCTATATATATGGCTCCAGGTAATCACTGTGTTGTTTGGTGATATGGTGTGTACCACACTCGACATGGACCAGAGGAAGCAAAGGAAAGAGCTGTCTCAAGAGATCAGAAAGAAAATTATAGACAAGCATGTTAAAGGTAAAGGCTATAAGACCATCTCCAAGCAACTAGATGTTCCTGTGAGTACAGTTGCACATATTATTCATAAGTTTAAGATCCATGGGACTGTAGCCAACCTCCCTGGACGTGGCCGCAGGAGGAAAATTGATGACAAATCTAAGAGACGGATAATCCGAATGGTAACAAAAGAGCCTAGAAAGACTTCTAAAGAGATTCAAGGTGAACTTCATGCTCAAGGAACATCAGTGTCAGATCGCACCATCCGTCGTTGTTTGAGCCAAAGTGGACTACATGGGAGACGACCAAGGAGGACACCATTGTTGAAAACGAATCATAAAAAAGCAAGACTGGAATATGCCAAACTACATGTTGACAAGCCACAAAGCTTCTGGGAGAATGTCCTGTGGACAGATGAGACAAAAATCGAAGTTTTTGCCAAGGCACATCAGCTGTATGTTCACAGACGAAAAAATGAAGCATATCAAGAAAAGAACACTGTCCCTACTGTGAAACATGGAGGAGGCTCTGTTATGTTCTGGGGCTGCTTTGCTGCGTCTGGCACAGGGTGTCTTGAATCTGTGCAGGGTACAATGAAATCTCAAGACTATCAAGGAATTCTAGAGAGAAATGTACTAGCCAGTGTCAGAAAGCTTGGTCTCAGTCGCAGGTCATGGGTCTTGCAACAGGACAATGACCCAAAACACACCGCTAAAAACACCCAAGAATGGCTAAGAGGAAAAAATTGGACTATTCTAAAGTGGCCTTCTATGAGCCCTGACCTCAATCCTATTGAGCATCTTTGGAAGGAGCTGAAACATGCAGTCTGGAAAAGGCACCCTTCAAACCGGACACAACTGGAGCAGTTTGCTCATGAGGAGTGGGCCAAAATACCTGCTGAGAGGTGCAGATGTCTCATTGACAGTTACAGGAAGCGTTTGATTGCAGTGATTGCCTCAAAAGGTTGCGCAACAAAATATTAAGTTAGGGGTACCATCATTTTTGTCCATGCCTGTTTCATGAGTTTATTTTTTTACATAATTCTGTTGAAGCATGGTTGAAAAACAATGTCTGACTTTCATTGGTTAACATTTATAGAATTTTAATTTATTATTACTTTTGTCAGATTAAAGTTATTTCTGTGACCATTGTGACTTTTTCTTTCATTGACCAAAGGGTACCAACAATTTTGTCCACGTCTGTATATATATATATATATATATATATTTTATCATTTACATTTTAAATATAACAAAAAAGAAAAAGTGCCCAAAGCAAAAAAAATTGGCACCCTGCCCTGCATGGTTGGTACCTAGTAGCACCCCCTTTGGCAAGTTTTACAGCTTTAAATACTCTTTGTAGCCAGCCAAGAGACTTTCAATTCTTGTTTGTGGGATTTTCATCCATTCTTCCTTGCAAAAGTCTTCCAGTTCTGTGAGATTCCTGGGCTGTCTTGCATGCACTGCTCTTGAGGTCTATCCACAGATTTTTAGTGATGTTCAGATCAGGGGAATGTGAGGGCCATTGTAAAAACTTAAGCTTGCGCATTTTGAGGTAGCCTATTGTGCATTCTGAGGTGTGTTTAGGATCATTATCCATTTCTAAAAGCCATCCTATTTTCAACTTCAGCTTTTTTACAGTTGCTGTTATGTTTGCTTCCAGAATTTGCAGGAATTTCATTAAATCTATTCTTTCCTCCACCCGTGAAATGTCCCTTGGCTGCAACACAACTTCAAAGCATTATTGATCCACCCCCATGCCTAATAGTTGGATATAATAGGCATTATTTTCATGAAATTCTGGGCTCTTTTTTTCTCCAAACATACCTTTGCTCATTGTGGTCAAAGAGTTCTATTTTAACGTCATTGGTCCACAGGACCCGTTTCTAAAATGCATCAGGCTTTTTTAGATGTTCTTTTGTAAACTTCTGACGGTGAATTTTGTGGTGAGGGTACAGGAGAGGTTTTCTTCTGATGACTCTTTCATGAAGGCGATATTTGTGCAGGTCACCGAACAGTAGAACAATGTAACACAACTCCAGAGTCTGCTAAATATTTTGCAGTGAAACAGGGCTTCTGATTTGCCTTTGTAGCAATCCTACAAGCAGCTGTTTCTGAACATTTTCTAGGTCCTCTCCTCCTCCACGGTTCCTGTTAAATGCCATTTCATAACTACATTTCGAACTGAGGAAATGGCAACCTAAAAATGCTTTGCGATACTATAGCTTTCTGATTTGTGGGCCTCAACCATTTTTATTTTCAGAGTGTTAGACAGCTGCTTTGAAAAACCCATGGCTGCTGTTTTTGGGAAAAGATTAGAGCAGTCTGAGTATTTATAAAGCTTTGAAATTTACTTCACCTGGTCTTTCTGATGATTGTGAACAATCCTTATCCAGAGGCGGACTTGGAACTTAAAGTGGCCTTCACAAAAAAAAAAAAAAAAAGTGGACACTGGCTACACACTTCCATAGCCTGGACATTTCTGGGTCTATTTAAAAAAAAAATATTGGAAACATGTTGGTGAACACAGAAATAAAGGGAAACCGATTTAGGCCCAAATTTGTTATCCTTCACAGATAATTTTGTGTGCTCACCAGTGTATTGGTGTTGATCACCTATATGCTTGTTTAATGAAATTGAACAAGTCCCCAAAAAATAAAATTTCAACCATGCGGATAAATAAATTAACGTTAACAGATCGTTAATGGCCAGGCCTCACACTGTATTTCACGTTAACACTCACAGGTAAATTGCTGCCCTAGCCTGTGTTTTGCTGTAGTAATCATGTATATATGCTGGTTTAATTAAATTGAACAAGTCACAAAGAAATATATAATTCCATTTGTGTGGAAACTGAATATATACGGAAAAAGACTATTGAGGCCTGACCCTTAATATTGTGTTAACATTCACAGCTAAATTGTTACCCTAGCCCGTGTATTGGTATACTAATCACCTATATTCTGGTTTAATTAAATTTAAATTGAACCCCCCCCCAAATAAAAATAATTTTTCATTTTTATTTTTTCTCAATTGTCCATTTCAACACATCACACACTTGCACATATATACGCATAGAGCACTTGCAGAGATCTTTCACAACTTCTACTCATCTTGCCTTGATCTATATGTGTTCACAGGACCAGTGATATAATCATGTGATGTAAACATGTGACCCTTTTGCCAGGTCCTTAAATAGGTTATCCAGAATGTTACTGTATTCATGAAGTGAGTGTGCATGTTTGCCAAAATGTAATGAGTGTGTGGGCACACTCATCAGAAAATTTCTGTTATAGCCCTACCTTAGCCAACACTACTGAACAGCATTAATATTCATCTCTTGCAGTTCACCTACACTTTTCTAAGGTTTAGCATGGTCTACCTCTGAGGGCAGTGATTGGCAGCAACAGTCACATTCTACACCTCATTGCCGCTACTTGTAAACAAGCAGCAGTAGGACCACACCAGTGCCACAGAGAACAGTGCTGGAGAAAGGTTGAGTATAACATAATTTATTATTTTAAACAACCTCTCCTAGTATTCCTACAAATGGAATCTGGATGCTATAGTCAATTGGTCACCAGTGATCATATTTGTGACTTCATCAAAAATACAGGAAGACGGGGACGGAGCCAGCACCGGAGCTAGATGGAAGCTTGAAGTGCAGCTCTGCAGTGAGCGATACCCTCAAAAGCCTGAAATTTCCAGCACTTCGGGCCCAGCATGGTCAAGATCGGTGGCTCCAGACCCGCTGATCCACAGGGGCAAGCCAAAACCTTGAACCAGCCTGGAGACATGGAGAAGTTTATTTAAAAAAGCCGCGCAGACCTATGTGGCAAAGGAATCCAAGATGGCGCCCGAGACGCCACGCGTTCCAGGGAACAAACAAAATGCTGAGACTGCCTCTGAGAAGGTAAGAGAGGATTCCCCAGGCGCTGACACCATCCCTATTTCAAGGTCCTTCTTAAAAGAGGCACTGGCTGAAGCCCTGGGGCCTCTCAGATCCGACCTCACCTCCGTCAAGGAGGACATGCGCCATATAGGGAGGAGAGTGGAAGCATTGGAGGAGGCCCAAACTGCAATTATTACACACCAAAGCGCGGTCTCCTCTAACATGGCCCTGCATCAGAAACATCTAAACTCTCTCTACACATTGTTAGAGGATCAAGAGAACAGGGGCAGGCGCAATACCCTGCGCTTTAGGGGCATTCCTGAGTCTGTGGGCCCCGAAGAAGTACCCGAAACTGTAATGCATATATGTCTGAAACTACTCAGACCAGACTCCTCACATGAGGTCATTATAGAACAGGCACACAGGGCACTACGCCCAAAACCTCCAAGGGACGTAATCTGCAAATTTCTACATTTCCCAGTCAAAGAGGCAATACTCAATAGTGCAAGAAACACCCCTCAACTGATTTGGGAAGATAGCCCCATCACCAAGATATTACAGCCCTACAAGAGCCTGCCCACGGCTGCTTCCTGGGAGACACCTCACACACTAAAACCTCAAAGATCCAGCAGAAGTCTCCACTCTTCAACCCCAAGGCGATTGCCGCTCGCCAAAGACTAAGAAGAATTCTACCACACATCAGCAACTCCAACATACCGCTCCCGCACAAGCAAGCAACATTTCCACATAATATAAGTGTTTACCCTAATTCACTCTATTATTAGCTATTTGACTCATGTCCCCCCCCCTAAAACCAAGCCCCAAGCCAAGCTGGGCCCTAAGTCTAAGATTTAAGAGAGGGTGCTACACTACATTACACTATGATGTGTACCCTTTTCCCCCGTGCTTTCAGAGCAGGAATGCTCTAATACTCAAAGTGTTTATGGGATTTGTTCTCGTTTTTATGTTCTTTGTTTTCAGTTTTTTGACAGGAGATACAAGATAATATTATCTTCAGCCCAGAAAAGGGGGAGTTTCCAGGGAATGCCGTTGCTCCACATCGGGGAGGCTAAGTACTTAACTAAACCAACCACCCATCTTAACATGACACACATTAGAATTATACACTTTCCCCCACTCGCAACCTAATGGCTGACATTTGGCAACATCATTCAATGTCAAAGGGTTCCATTCCCCTTCTAAACGCAGCCAGATTTTCTCCTACGCAAAAAAAAGAAAAATGCTCAGTTTATTGCTACAAGAAACACACTTTAAATTTGGCAAATACCCCAACCTCTCTCACTCTTTATTCTCACAATGGTTCCATTGCAGGTCAAATTCATCTGCCTCTCGGGTGTGAGCATCGGAATCCGAAAGGGCCTCCCATTCACATATGTTTCACATGTTCAGGATGCAGAGGGTAGATATATCCTTGTAAAAGGCTCTATAGCTAATCAGATGTATACTTTCATGAATGTGTATGCACCCAACGTCAATCAAATCCCCTGGTTGATTGAAGTCCTCTTCCTTCTGGAGAAATACAGAGATGGTGTGGTGGTATTTGGAGAAGATATCAATCTAACATTAGAACCTTCCCTGGAATCTGTATCCAGGAAATTGGCAATTTCCGCCAAGGACCTTAAAAGCTTAAAAAATAAATTGCAGCAGGGCTCTCTGCGATGCTTAGAGACTTTTTTAAATCCCTCCAGACATGATTACACCTTCTTCTCCTCTGCACATGGTTCATATCAAAGGCTTGATTACCTATTTATATCCAAAGAACACCTGCAACTTTGCTCTAAAGCCTAAATAGGCAATATGCTCCTATCCGATCACTCTCCTGTGTTCCTCTCCATCCTAGCCCCTTCCTTGGCACCACGTGCTTTCAGGTGGCGATTGAATGAACAGCTTCTAGCTCCAGGGAAACTACTTGACCACTCTCAAAAGTTATTAGAGGAGTTCTTCAACTTGAACTCTCTCCCGGAGACCTCTCCACACATAGTGTGGGATACCCATAAAACATATATGAGAGGCCAGTTCATATGTATGGGCTCCCAGCTTAAAAAAGAGAGGGTGGAGGACCTGCTCTCCAAAATACAGCATCTAAAAAATCCCTTCTTGATATCCACCTGACTGAACTTACCGAATTGAGAGTTTCCCTAAGGAACCTCCTGAACGTAACTTCAGCCAAGTACTATCTCCACTCACAAATTAAATACTTTGCTCATGGTGACTAGGCCTCCAAATTTATGATGCAACATATCAAACAGAGAAAATCCCTCAACTATATTCACAGAGTCAAAACCAATGAAGACAAAGAGGTTTTTGCTACCCCTGACATTGCGCAACAATTCCAAAAATACTACTCCTCGTTATACAACTTAAGAGAAGTTGGTGGTGAACTTCACCCCCCCCCCCCCCCCAAGGAGACAGTAACATCATGGGAGGAACTAATAACGGCTATTAAACTGCTACCCAAAGGTTATAAGCCCTGACCCCGATGGCCTGCTGGCCCTATACTATTGAACATTCCACAATGCGCTGGGCCCACACCTTCTCTCATTGTGCAACAGCTCTCTCTCTGGGGTCCCACTATCTGGTGACATGACTAGTTCTCATATCACTCTGATCCCTAAGGAAGGGAAAGATGGTTCTCAGTGTTCAAACTACCGCCCAATCTCCCTTTTAAACTTAGATCTGAAATTACTAGCTAAAATGCTGGCCACCAGATTATCTAAACTCCTCCCATATCTAATTCACAGAGACCAGGTAGGTTTTGTTCAGGGCAGAGAGGGCAAAGACAACACAACTAGAGTCCTGAACGCAATCTTCCATGCCAAAAAGACAAAGCATCCTCTTGTGCTTATCAGTATTGACGACGAAAGGACTTTCGATAGAGTTAACTGGGACTACATGAGAGAAGTACTAAAAGTGTTTGGCCTCCCTGACCCCTTTATTAGAGCCACCTTCTCCCTTTACACATATGCCTCAGCTTCAATCATTATAAATGAATCTTTATCCCCTTCCTTCACAATACGAAATGGCACTAGACAGGGCTGCCCACTCTCACCCTTACTTTTTATACTGGTGATGGAATCCCTGCTTCAGGTAATCAGAAGTAATAGAGAAATTGAAGGACTTCTCCTAGGACAGTGGTGGCGAACCTATGGCACGGGTGCCAGAGGCGGCACTCAGAGCCCTATCTGTGGGCACCTGCGCCCTGGAAAAAGTCTATGGTGGACGAATATGCCTTAGACTTTTCCTGCCATTCATCAGGGAGCACTATGAACAGCACAGGCAGCGCACTGAATGTAGGCAGGCTATTATAGCTAAATGATAAAGTACGTGGAAGATATTAGACTGTAGTATTCAGGTTAAATTGCCGTGTTGGCACTTTGTGATAAAGAAGTGGGTTTTGAGTTGCAGTTTGGGCGCTCGGTCTATAAAAGGTTCGCCATCACTGTCCTAGGACAACAGAACCACAAGGTCGCCGCCTTTGCTGACCATCTACTCATTATGACCACTAACCCAATTAAGGCCCCCACACATCTACAACTGCAACTGATGAACAAATCACATATACTAAGCATTAACATTCCGGAATCAATTAGGAAAGATCTAATAACCAACTCACTGTTTAACTGGAATACCCCTCATATTACCTATCTCGTGTGAAGATCGGCCCTAATCCCTCCTCACTCTTTCAACTTAACTACTACCCCTCCTACACTCCATTGGGGACCAAATGTCTACATTAGATAACTTCAAACTATCCTGGTTCGGCAGAAAAAACATTATCACATCACTTATAATACCCAAACTGACGTACCTCCAACAGGTTCTGCCAATTCATATCCCGAGGACTTATTATACCACATTGAGACAGAAGATTAGCCTTTTCATTTGGGCAGGAAAGAGAGCGCACCTAGCCTACTCTGCTCTCAGTAGACCTAAGCATCATGGTGGGATAGCTCTCCCGGATCCTGAGTTTTATGGCAGGGCTAGCCTTCTCACGAGATTGATCTGCTGGCTCAATACTCCAGAGGAGAAATCTTGGGTCTCTATGGAACAGACTGATCTGAACTCCCCTTTTTCAAGCCTACTAGTTGGCCCTGACATTACTCAGAACCTGGATAAGCCACCCAACTCAATTAGTAAAGCTACTCTTTCAGCATGGAATTGGTTACAATCTTCCAATCTTGCTATTCCCCTCCCATGACCCCTAATACAAATCTGAGACATATTATCATTTGCCCCCTCAACCTTATTAAAAAGCTTACCCTAAACCATTCTAAACTCCACAATGGGTGTAATATAACTATATAATGACTAAGGAGACCTCCTGCAGGGAGAAAAGATCTCACAACTTTTCCCAGAATGTAAGTTTCCTCCATCCCTGGTATCATTCCTCAGATAATTTATCATTAAAAATGCCACTAGATGTGCGCTCCTACGACCGCTAACATAGTTCGAGGGTCTCATCTCAGATCACGACAGAAGAGTAAAACTGATATCTCATGTATAAAAAAAACTAATCACCCCAATACTCATGCCCAATTCAGCATACATTGGTCTCTGGGAGAGAGACTTGGGGGCCTCTGTTACCCAAACAAACCTTTCACAACTCCTTATCCCACCTCATAAGTCATCAAGATGTGTGCGAACACAGGAGAATGGATATAAAATCCTGACTCGTTGGTACAAGACCTCAGAAATAACGCCTTTATAGCTAAGACAATTCAGACTCTTTTTAAAGATGTCTGACCCAGAGGGAAACCCATTTTCACATTTGGTGGACCTGCCCTACCATACAGACCTGGTGGTCTGAGATTTTCAGTAGAGCTAACAGTATTTGCAACCTTAATATTAAAATGACACCCCAATTAGCCCTCAGGAAACCCCTCACCTCTCTATCTATCACGTCTGAATGGAGCCTTACAGGCGGGTGGGTGATCAATGACAGGCGGGTGATCACCCTATATAGACTCCCTGATCACCCCCTGTCATTGATCACCCCCCTGTAACGCTCTATTCAGACGTCTGTATGTGTTTTGCGGATCCACGGATCCGCAAAACACATACGGATGTCTGAATGGAGCCTTACAGGGGGGTGATCAATGACAGGGGGGTGATCACCCCATATAGACTCCCTGATCACCCACCTGTCATTGATCACCCCCCTGTAAGGCTCCATTCAGACGTCCGTATGCGTTTTGTGGATCCACGGATCTGCAAAACACGGACACCGCGGATCTGCAAAACACGGACTCCGGCAATGTGCTTTCCGCAATTGCGGACAAGAATAGGACATGTTCTATAGGCTGTACAAAAAACGCAGTGTTCGCCCGATCAGGTTGATTTTGTGCGCACACTTGCGTTTAGTCCGCCCCACCGCAGTGACAGAATTTTTTTTTTTCTGATCACTGCAAAAACACCGTAAAATCGCTGCGGCGCTATAAAATTATCACTTTTGAGGGGCATGGTGAGTTCATAGAAGAATTTTTGTTTTTGCGGAAATTGTTTTTTAATTTTTTTTCTTACAAAGTCTCATATTCCACTACCTTGTGCCAAAAAATAAAATCTCACATGAATTCACCATACCCCTCACGGAATCCAAATGCGTAAATTTTTTTAGACATTTATATTCCAGACTTCTTCTCACGCTTTAGGGCCCCTAAAATGCCAGGGCAGTATAAATACCCCACATGTGACCCCATTTTGGAAAGAAGACACCCCAAGGTATTCCGTGAGGGGTATGGTTAGTTCATGTAAAATTTTATTTTTTGTCACAAGTTAGTGGAATATGAGACTTTGTAAAAAAAAAAAAAAAAACTTCCATGAACTCACTATGCCCATCAGCAAATACCTTAGGGTATCTAATTTCCGAAATGGGGTCATTTGTGGGGTGTTTCTACTGTCTGGGCATTGTAGAACCTCAGGAAACATGACAGGTGCTCAGAAAGTCAGAGCTGCTTCAAAATGAGGAAATTCAAATTTTTGCACCATAGTTTGTAAATGCTATAACTTTTACCCAAGCCAATAAATATACACTTATTGCATTTTTTTTTTATCAAAGACATGTAGAACAATAAATTTTGAGAAAAATGTATACAGAAATGTAGTTTTAATTGAAAATTTTTACAACTGAAAGTGAAAAATTAGATTTTTTTGCAAAAATTTCGGTCAATTTCGATTAATATCAAAAAAAATTAAAATGTCAGCAGCAAAGAAATACCACCAAATGAAAGCTCTATTAGTGAGAAGAAAAGGAGGTAAAATTAATTTGTATAGTAAGTTGTATGACCGAGCAATAAACCGTGAAAATAGTGTAGTGCAGAATTGTAAAAAGTGGTCTGGTCATTAAGGGGGTTTAAGCTAGGGGAGCTGAGGTGGTTAAATCCCGCTGGCGAAAATGGGCCATATACAGAAAGTTTGATTGAACTTAAGAGAATATTCCTACCTCCCAAATGCAAGCTAAACAAGCTCAACAACTTAGGAGCCTTTGCTTAACGCCTCCTAAGTGTTATATCCTTTATGGCCTAGTAACTTGTCATCTCCTGTCTATGTTAATCCAAGTTATATACAGTTATATATTGATTGTATATGCATTAGCAATGTACTACTTATTCATTTCTTCATGTATGTATACTTTATTTTCACTAAAGAAGTACAAAAATAAAAATACAGGAAGACATTGTAACCTTAATACATGATGTCACAATGACCTCAGCTCTATAAAAACAAAACCGGGTTTAAGGAGAAACTGATTATTCCAGGAGATGAAGGTGATGGGAGCAGAGGATCCAGGATACTTCACAATGAGTATCTCTCCTACTGAATGATGGAATGATAGAAGAGTCCAGTCAGAATCAGGAATACTGGCAAAATGTGCTCGCAAGCAGGAAAACATCTGGCAACCTGTACTAGATAGCAGAAAAACATCCTAAAGTCTAAGGTAAGCGTTTGTCAGGGGCAAGCACAGGAGGGGCCTCAGGAATGTAGGAATTAAAGGGAACCTGTCACTGTGATTTTGGGTATAGAGCTGAGGACATGGGTTGCTAGATCGCCGCTAGCACATCCGCAATACCCAGTCCCCATAGCTCTGTGTGCTTTTATTGTGGAAAAAAAACGATATGTAAATTAACCTGAGATGAGTCAGAGCTTGAAAATATGACTCTTCTCTGGTCACACAGGTAAGATATGACTCTTTTATGTTAATTTGCATATGTATCAAATCGGGTTTTTTTACACAATAAAAGCACACAGAGCTATGGGGACTGGGTATTGCGGATGTGCTAGTAGCCATCTAGCAACCCATGTCCTCAGCTCTATACCCAAAATCCCGGTGACAGGTTCCCTTTAAAGAGTGCACCTGGGGCTCTGACTGGAACTTTGAAGTTTTGTGGCCAATGAGGAACACAGAAATGTGGAGAAAAATAAATTTTTAAACATTCAAAGGCATATACATTATATAACTGGAAACTTGGGTTAGCAAATTGTTATACATTATGGAGGAACAGATTTAGTATAAAATATAACATGTTTAGTCTAAGTTTGCACTGTAAGCACATGGCACACGTCTGAAATCCACACAATACAATTATGTATTATGTCTACTTCTCAGCTAAGATCAAAATTAGGTTTGTATGGATTTGCTGCCTCCGAGTGTTAAAGGGGATGTCCGGGTTCAGAGCTGAACCCGGACATACCTCCATTTTCACCCATGCAGCCCCCTGACTTGAGCAACAGAGCAGTTCATGCTCTGATGCTCTCCTTTGCCCTGCGCTAAATCACGGAGGGCAAAAGAATTTTCAGGAGTTCCGGTGACGAAACAGGCTCTCCATGGGGCTGCCAGGAAGCCCGGTGATGTCACCCGCACTGATGGGCGGCTTTAGTTGCTGACCTAGCCAGTAAAACGGCTAGGGCAGCGCTAAAGCACGCCCATCAGAGCCGGTGACATCACCGAACACACGTTGGTGGAGCCATGGCAGTCGGACCACTGCCAAACAGAGTAATTACATATCCTTACAATATACCATCATTTAATGTTGTGGGAAAACCTTGTTCAAGAAATAGCTAAAGAGTCAGCACAAACACCAACTGCAGACCTTACTCTGCTAAAATGATTACCATTCATCCTAAGTGCAAAGGGAAATCTGGATGCATCTTTTCGATGAGTTTTCCAGGGCATACTTATTAAAGATCTTTCTTTAGGATAGGTCATCAATATCATATTGACAGGGGTCATACACACAGTGCACCCTCCAATCAGCTATTTTTACTAGCTAGAACAGGCACCAGATCTACACAGCTCTGTACACAGTGTAGGAACACTGCCTGGATTCCAGAGCTGCAGCTAGTAAAAACAGCTAATTGGTGCGGGTCATCAGTTAGTAAGTCCTAGAAAACCCCTTTAGGCCTCTTTCACATGAGCAATACAGATTATGTCAGGATCTAGAGAAAACTTTGTATCCAGCTCACCTTCCTGGTGTGGTGTATAAACCCGGCTCCAGAGGCCCTGGGGGAGTGTTCCCGTAGCAGGCAGCAAACAAAATAGGAAAAAAGGTATCTGGAGACAATGGAGGTCCTCTTAGCTCTTCTTTATTGATTCATAAAACCGACACAGTCACTGGATCCACGGCATGGTCGCTGACGCGTTTCGGGTATGTACCCTTAGTCGTAGCACCATGCTACGTGTGACCCCACATTATAAAGGATTAGGAATGCACCTCGTCAGAAAATCCTGGGAGGAGCATCCAATCTCATAGGCTGCCACAACAGAGGCACACCTCTTGATTAGATTCATCGATTACACATGCAATTCGAAACACACTGTGAGGATATACCTGGGTCAATTTAACCCCACAATCGCCAGATTGTGTGCTTTGCAATGGTAAAACCGCACAGTGTGAATACTTACTAATAAAAATTAATAATATAAACAATCAAAATAACGGTCTTACAAACTGAAATGTGATACAATCAAATAAGATTCGGCAAATAGTATAGAGATTTCATAGTAGATCTATATGATAGAAATAAAGCAAGCTTGTGTGTTTGCATTTTGTTGCAGAGATACATTGATCTTAAAGTGTTCATTACAGACTAGCAGTGGCGTACCGCCCATAGAGGCAGACCACGCCACTGCTATGGGGCCCGCGGCACTGGGGGGCCCGTAGCGCAGATAAGGCCCCGCCCACTGATGACCAGCAGCCGACTATGCGGCTGCTTTTCTCCCCAGGGCCCCCCCCCATGTTTAGCTGAATCGCCTCCCAGAGGCGCGGCTAAGTCCTAGACACCCGCCCCCCTCCTCAGCGCTGCGCTCTGAAACACCCGATCCTCCTCTCGTCGGCGTCCCAAATCCCGCGCAGGCGCAGTGCCGGCGATTGCCTGCGCCTGCGCTCTGATAATACGGCTGAGGGCAACAGCTTCAACATCGTCACTGGGCATGCGCCGAGCCCAGTGACGATGTTGAAGCTGTTGCCCTCAGCCGTATTATCAGAGCGCAGGCGCAGGCAATCGCCGGCACTGCGCCTGCGCGGGATTTGGGACGCCGACGAGAGGAGGATCGGGTGTTTCAGAGCGCAGCGCTGAGGAGGGGGGCGGGTGTCTAGGACTTAGCCGCGCCTCTGGGAGGCGATTCAGCTAAATGATGGAGGCGTTAGAGTTTTCATATTTAGGTGGGCACGGCACTAATCAGAGGGGCACCGTGGAGAAAGAAAAACGCCCCTCTGGGCTCCAGTCCGGCTTACAGCAAGAATCGATTTTTAGAAGAAAGGACAAGACTGACATGGAAAAGAAGAACACAGATGGAAAAAAGGTACTTTATTAAACATGGATCCATGAGTACCTTTTTTCCATCTGTCTTGTTCTTTGGATTGTGAGTCTTGTCATTTCTTCAAAAAATCGATTCTTATGATATGTAAATGACGCTGTAAGGAGCCCAGAGGGGCGTTATTCTTTCTCCACTGTGCCCAGGAACGCCCCTCTGAAGTGCCGTGCCCGGCTAAATTTGAAAACTAATAACGCCTCCAAGTTCATCTAAATCGCCTCCCAAATCCGATCCTCCTCTCGCTGGCATCCCAAATCCCGCGCAGGCGCAGTGCCGGCGATTGCCTGCGCTATGATAAGATGACTGACGGCACTGCGCCTGCGCGGGATTTGGGATGCCGGCGAGAGGAGGATCGGGGTGTTTGCCGCAGAGCGCGGCACTGAGGAGGGGGGGTGTTGAGCACTTAGCCGCGCCTCTGGGAGGCGATTTAGATGAACTTGGAGGCGTTATTAGTTTTCAAACTTAGCCGGGCACGGCACTTCAGAGGGGCGTTCCTGGGCACCGTGGAGAAAGAATAACGCCCCTCTGGGCTCCTTACAGCTTCATTTACATATCATAAGAATCGATTTTTTGAAGACATGACAAGACTGACAATCAAAAGAACAAGACAGATGGAAAAAAGGTACTCTGTTAAACATGGATTCATGAAAAAAAAATTGGGGGTAAATTGCTAGTGACAGATTCCCTTTAAGGCTACTTTCACACTTGCGTTCAGAGCGGATCCGTCTGGTATCTGCACAGACGGATCCGCACCTATAATGCAAACGCTTAGATCCGTTCAGAACGGATCCGTTTGCATTAACATGAACAAAAAATAAAAACAACATTTTTTTTTTTGTTCATGATAGTGCAAACGGATCCGTTTTGACTTTACATTGAAAGTCAATGGGGGACGGATCCGTTTGAAAATTGAGCCATACTGTGTCAACTTCAAACGGATCAGTCCCCATTGACTTACATTGTAAGTCTGGACGGATCCGTTTGCCTCCGCACGGCCAGGCTGCAAGCAGCGTTCAAGTGTCCGCCTGCTGAGCGGAGGACAGACGGAGCCATACTGATGCATTCTGAGCGGATCCGCATCCACTCAGAATGCATTAGGGCTGGACGGATCCGTTCGGTGCCGCTTGTGAGAGCCTTCAAACAGAACTCACAAGCGGAGACCCGAACGCAAGTGTGAAAGTAGCCTAACATGGCACCCCAAATAAGGAGACCTGCAGGCTGCAGCAGATATCCCATGTGACAGGTCACCCCCAGGAAACCCCTAACAGTTTCTGTAGGTCATGTATAAATTTATTTAATGGGGGTGTGGCATGGGAGGAGCAAAGTCAGGAAGTGGGAGGGGCCATGGTGGGTAGTGGGCGGGGTTAAGGGGCCCAATTCAGATTTTTGCTATGGGGCCCAGTGATTCCTATGTACGCCTCTGCAGACTAGCATATCCTGTGTTGCAAGGCTAATATATCTATATATAAAAGGTATGAAAGAGAAACTAAATAAGTATGTATAAATACTGTCTCTCTGGCACAACTGTCATCTGAACAAATTGGTATTAAATTTAACAATGATGCATACTGTTGCGCATGACCAAACCGCACCGTGCAATCGATGTCCTAAGCAGAATTCGGCTGGTACGCACAAACCCATCCCGCAATATAAATTTCACACCTTATCTCTCGGCAAAGAGAGAGGATTTTTGTGCGCATGAGTCGGACCCTCGTGTTGAACTACTGGCAAATACCTATATCCTCTTTATATGCATAATCCATAGTTCAATTGTAAATATACATCAGTTCTTTTCGCAAATTGAGGCCTGCCGGAATCCTGGACCCAAGTCTAAAGATCCAGTAGGCCTCACGGAGAAGAATCTTTTTGTGGTGGTCACCTCCCCTTTTGGGTGCCAAAACTTTTTCTATAGCAAAAGCTTGGAAAAACGTCACTCTACGGGCATGTTTTTGAATGAAGTGCCTCGCTATATTTGAGATGTTAAGAATATTAGGGTTGCCAATATAGTTCAAATGTTCGAGGATCCGACTCTTAAATTTACGGGCTGTGCTGCCTATGTACATCAGATCACAATCAGTGCATCTGATGGCATAGACTACACCCTCCGTATTACAGTTGATATAACTGCGGATAGGAAAATTTGTCAGTATGTGTTACATTGTCAAATGTCTGAGTAGGTACAACGTAATTGCATGTCTTGCAGCGGTTGGCTCCACACTTAGTGAAGCCCTGGTAGCATAACCACCTGGATTTGACATCTTGTCTAATGCTACTGGCAGTATAAAGAGACGGTGATAGTGAGCAGGACAGAGTAGCTGCTCTTCTAGAGACAATTCTGCAACCAGATTTCAATGCTTGATATAAGATGTTGTCCTCAAACAATATTGGTAAACATTTTTTAATAGATGAACTGATTGCATTGAATTCTCTACTATAAGACAGGGATAAGGTAGGAATGCTGTCCTGTTCACCATCCACGCAGACTCCTACACCGCCAGGAGAGGCCCTCCTAATCCTCTTATGCTTGGACTTGCCAAATAGCATTTCCTCTCTATCTTTGAGTGAAGCAATTGTTCTCCCCCTCTTAATCATCCAGGTTGGATAATTTCTTTCTTTTAGTCTTTGAGCTACCTTATCAAACTCATCATCTAATTTATCCCCATCACTACAATTTCTTGCTGCACGCATAAATTCCCCCACGGGGATTGCTCTAATGGTATGCATTGGATGGTGGCTTTTTGCATTTAGAATTGAGTTACCGGACACTTATTTTCTGTATGTGATGGTGTGCACTATTTCCCCCGGACATCCGCGGAGTGTCAAATCCAGAAAACTAGTATGGGACTCATGTGCGGAACAAATGAATCGCAAGTTGTAATCATTATTGTTTAGGTATGCCTGGAGGTCCGGGACGGCAGACACATCGCCCGCCCACACCATAAGTATGTCGTCGATGTATCTGCCGTACCAGACCATACCAGGCCCAAACGGGTTGCTCAGACCGTAAATGTACCTCTCTTCCCAATATGACATGGTCAGATTGGCCAAAGACGGTGAGAACTTGGCCCCCATTGAGACTCCGCGGATCTGCAGGTAGTGCACACCATCAAACACAAAGTAATTGTGGGTCAGCAAAAATTTGGTGACTTCACAAATAAAATCAATATAACCCGAGCTGAAGCCAGTATATCGATGGAGGTGGAATTCCAGTGCCAGTAGAGCAACCCCGTGGGGAATAGAGGGATAGAGAGAGACCACATCTGCTGTGATCCACCTATAATTGTCAGTCCACACAAATTTGTACATGGCTCGCAATACATCTGAAGTATCCTTCAAGAACCCTGGAGTGCGCCTGACCAGTGGCTGGAGAATGTTATCCAGCCAACTGCCCAGGCGCTCAGTCAGGGAACCTATACCTGAGACTATAGGACGCAGAGGGGGCGGGTGGACGCCCTTATGGATTTTGGGTAGGGCGTGCATAATAGGGGTGACGGGCACTTCCACATTGAGGTATCTATATTCACTGTCACCAAAGGCACCACACTCCTTTCCCTTTGATAGCAGCGAAACGTAGGTACCCGTATATTCTTGTAGCGGATCTCGCACTAATTTCCTATATGTGGAAGTGTCCCCCAGCATTTCCCGTAATTGCTGACCATAAGTTGCCCTATCCATAACGACCACCGCCCCCCCTTTGTCCGCCATTTTGATTACTATGGTGTCACATTGTTGTAATTGCTGGAGAGCAAGGGTTTGGGATGCATTGAGGTTATTACAATTACTAGTTTTATTAATATCTGATTCAATATTCCTCAATTCTTTCTCCAGGACCTCCTGGAACACATCCATGCTGCCCGTGCGTGACATAACAGGATAGAACTTAGTATTGCGAGTACAAAATTTTCTGGCCGCTTTAGGCAAATCTCTAATTCCCTGTTCATCCTGAAGACCCTCTAGACAACATAAGGCTACCTGTTCTTTGAACAGGAGATCTTTAAAAGATCAAAGAACAGTTAGCCTTATGTTGTCTAGAGGGTCTTCAGGATGAACAGGGAATTAGAGATTTGCCTAAACCGGCCAGCAAATTTTGTACTCGCAATACTAAGTTCTATCCTGTTATGTCACGCACGGGCAGCATGGATGTGTTCCAGGAGGTCCTGGAGAAAGAATTGAGGAATATTGAATCAGATATTAATAAAACTAGTAATTGTAATAACCTCAATGCATCCCAAACCCTTGCTCTCCAGCAATTACAACAATGTGACACCATAGTAATCAAAATGGCGGACAAAGGGGGGGCGGTGGTCGTTATGGATAGGGCAACTTATGGTCAGCAATTACGGGAAATGCTGGGGGACACTTCCACATATAGGAAATTAGTGCGAGATCCGCTACAAGAATATACGGGTACCTACGTTTCGCTGCTATCAAAGGGAAAGGAGTGTGGTGCCTTTGGTGACAGTGAATATAGATACCTCAATGTGGAAGTGCCCGTCACCCCTATTATGCACGCCCTACCCAAAATCCATAAGGGCGTCCACCCGCCCCCTCTGCGTCCTATAGTCTCAGGTATAGGTTCCCTGACTGAGCGCCTGGGCAGTTGGCTGGATAACATTCTCCAGCCACTGGTCAGGCGCACTCCAGGGTTCTTGAAGGATACTTCAGATGTATTGCGAGCCATGTACAAATTTGTGTGGACTGACAATTATAGGTGGATCACAGCAGATGTGGTCTCTCTCTATCCCTCTATTCCCCACGGGGTTGCTCTACTGGCACTGGAATTCCACCTCCATCGATATACTGGCTTCAGCTCGGGTTATATTGATTTTATTTTTGAAGTCACCAAATTTTTGCTGACCCACAATTACTTTGTGTTTGATGGTGTGCACTACCTGCAGATCCGCGGAGTCTCAATGGGGGCCAAGTTCTCACCGTCTTTGGCCAATCTGACCATGTCATATTGGGAAGAGAGGTACATTTACGGTCTGAGCAACCCGTTTGGGCCTGGTATGGTCTGGTACGGCAGATACATCGACGACATACTTATGGTGTGGGCGGGCGATGTGTCTGCCGTCCCGGACCTCCAGGCATACCTAAACAATAATGATTACAACTTGCGATTCATTTGTTCCGCACATGAGTCCCATACTAGTTTTCTGGATTTGACACTCCGCGGATGTCCGGGGGAAATAGTGCACACCATCACATACAGAAAAGAAGTGTCCGGTAACTCAATTCTAAATGCAAAAAGCCACCATCCAATGCATACCATTAGAGCAATCCCCATGGGGGAATATATGCGTGCAGCAAGAAATTGTAGTGATGGGGATAAATTAGATGATGAGTTTGATAAGGTAGCTCAAAGACTAAAAGAAAGAAATTATCCAACCTGGATGATTAAGAGGGGGAGAACAATTGCTTCACTCAAAGATAGAGAGGAAATGCTATTTGGCAAGTCCAAGCATAAGAGGATTAGGAGGGCCTCTCCTGGCGGTGTAGGAGTCTGCGTGGATGGTGAACAGGACAGCATTCCTACCTTATCCCTGTCTTATGGTAGAGAATTCAATGCAATCAGTTCATCTATTAAAAAATGTTTACCAATATTGTTTGAGGACAACATCTTATATCAAGCATTGAAATCTGGTTGCAGAATTGTCTCTAGAAGAGCAGCTACTCTGTCCTGCTCACTATCACCGTCTCTTTATACTGCCAGTAGCATTAGACAAGATGTCAAATCCAGGTGGTTATGCTACCAGGGCTTCACTAAGTGTGGAGCCAACCGCTGCAAGACATGCAATTACGTTGTACCTACTCAGACATTTGACAATGTAACACATACTGACAAATTTTCCTATCCGCAGTTATATCAACTGTAATACGGAGGGTGTAGTCTATGCCATCAGATGCACTGATTGTGATCTGATGTACATAGGCAGCACAGCCCGTAAATTTAAGAGTCGGATCCTCGAACATTTGAACTATATTGGCAACCCTAATATTCTTAACATCTCAAATATAGCGAGGCACTTCATTCAAAAACATGCCCGTAGAGTGACGTTTTTCCAAGCTTTTGCTATAGAAAAAGTTTTGGCACCCAAAAGGGGAGGTGACCACCGCAAAAAGATTCTTCTCCGTGAGGCCTACTGGATCTTTAGACTTGGGTCCAGGATTCCGGCAGGCCTCAATTTGCGAAAAGAACTGATGTATATTTACAATTGAACTATGGATTATGCATATAAAGAGGATATAGGTATTTGCCAGTAGTTCAACACGAGGGTCCGACTCATGCGCACAAAAATCCTCTCTCTTTGCCGAGAGATAAGGTGTGAAATTTATATTGCGGGATGGGTTTGTGCGTACCAGCCGAATTCTGCTTAGGACATCGATTGCACGGTGCGGTTTGGTCATGCGCAACAGTATGCATCATTGTTAAATTTAATACCAATTTGTTCAGATGACAGTTGTGCCAGAGAGACAGTATTTATACATACTTATTTAGTTTCTCTTTCATACCTTTTATATATAGATATATTAGCCTTGCAACACAGGATATGCTAGTCTGTAATGAACACTTTAAGATCAATGTATCTCTGCAACAAAATGCAAACACACAAGCTTGCTTTATTTCTATCATATAGATCTACTATGAAATCTCTATACTATTTGCCGAATCTTATTTGATTGTATCACATTTCAGTTTGTAAGACCGTTATTTTGATTGTTTATATTATTAATTTTTATTAGTAAGTATTCACACTGTGCGGTTTTACCATTGCAAAGCACACAATCTGGCGATTGTGGGGTTAAATTGACCCAGGTATATCCTCACAGTGTGTTTCGAATTGCATGTGCAATCGATGAATCTAATCAAGAGGTGTGCTTCTGTTGTGGCAGCCTATGAGATTGGATGCTCCTCCCAGGATTTTCTGACGAGGTGCATTCCTAATCCTTTATAATGTGGGGTCACACGTAGCATGGTGCTACGACTAAGGGTACATACCCGAAACGCATCAGCGACCATGCCGTGGATCCAGTGACTGTGTCGGTTTTATGAATCAATAAAGAAGAGCTAAGAGGACCTCCATTGTCTCCAGATACCTTTTTTCCTATTTTGTT
Source organism: Bufo gargarizans (assembly GCF_014858855.1). NCBI lineage: Eukaryota > Metazoa > Chordata > Amphibia > Anura > Bufonidae > Bufo > Bufo gargarizans. The sequence goes on along the minus strand of NC_058082.1, from coordinate 359,044,494 downwards.
TTATGTCAGGATCTGTTCAGTAAAAAAATGATAGTTTTGCATGCAAGTTCTATGAGTTTCGTCTTAGATTGCTTTCGGTGCTTGCATTTTTTCCATCCGGATTGCATGTGTTTTTCTCGTGAAAAAACCCCCCTGAAGAATAACAATCTACATCTCCTAGCAACCATCAGTGAAAAATGCATTGCCAAATGTGCACACACCCATTAAAATGAATGGGGCAGGATTCACTCCAGATGCTATTCATTCACTACACAGAAAACTTGCTCATGTGAAAGAGCCCCTAAAAAGTCTTCAGTATCTGGATACGTAATCAGTATCTGATCAGTGGGGGTCTAACACCCGGGAACCCCGCCAATTAGCTATTTTGAGAAGGCAGCGGTGCTCCTGTGAGCACGACTGCCTTCTCACAGCACCGAACATTGCATAGCGGCTGTGATTGGTATTGCAGCTCAGCCTCATTCACTTGAATGGGGTTGAGCTGCTCCTAGGCCACATAAGTGATGAACGTGGCCTAGGAAAAGATTAGAGAAGGCCGGGGAACTCATAGGAGTGTCACTGCCTTCTCAAGCAGCCAATTTGCAGAGGTCCCAGTTGTAGGACCCCCACCGATCAGATACTGATGATCTATCCTGAGAATACTGTTATCAGTAAAAGAAATCTCAGAAAACCGCTTTAAGGATCCTATCTCCTAGAGATTTAAAAAAATAAATCAATAAAGCTATAATACTGTAATTAGCTATTATTATTATTATTATATAGAAAAAATATCTTGACTACCTGAGTTGCTGTAGAACATTTTGAAAGAGTCTGTGTGGTGATGTCCAAAAAACTGTCCCTGTATCACTTTGTGGTGCTTCTGGATAATCTCTACATAACGTTTGTTGAAGTTTTCCCTGAACCAAGGCTTCCCACGTTTCTTCTCAAAATATCCTGGAGGCACATGTCCCACAATATAAACCTGCAAAGTGTTATTTATTTCCAGTGAATATAAATCACATAATCTACAGAAAAAGTGCTGCTGAGCTACAGTCATGGCCAAACATTTTGAGACTGACACAAAGTTTGCTGCTTCATGTTTTGAGATTTTTTTTTGCCAGATTATTTTATTGATTTTAATATACTAAAACATACAATGAGGTATAATCAGGATTATTTTGCATACAGCTTGACCTAGTCCAATGATTGTACATAATCTGGTATGATACAGCATAATAAAAGTACAATACAGAACTTTAAACAATTATCCTTTACCCCCCCCCCCCCCTCCCACCCACTCCCTACCCTCACCCCCCTCACCCCTATCTGGATGTACATCAACCCTCCCCTTCAATTTAAGCCAAATCAAATTGAAAAGTATACTTAAACTACTTTCAGATTCCCTAATTTCCCTTTCAATATACCACTCTGTATATTTAAAGTTTTGCATGAGTTTTTGAATCTCTTCCTTGGACAAGTGTTTGCCGATATAAGTTTTCCACTTGTCAAGGAAGCATGCTGATCTATAGTTTTGTTTGTTTTTTCGCCTCCAGCTGATCCATTAATAAAAAGTATCTCATTTGCATCTGAATTTCTGCAACCGAGGGTGTGTGTGGTGCTAACCAAGTGCACATCAAACACTGAAGTGCTACTAATAAGACCCCATCTACTAAAGTAGGCCCTTTCATTGTCTCCAGATAGCTTCCATTTACTTTATCATTTAGCTATAATAGCCTGCCTACATTCAGTGCACTGCCTGTGCTGTTCATAGTGCGCCCTGCACTGATGAATGGCATATTGGTACACCATAGACTTTTTCCAGGGTGCGGGTGCCCACAGAGAGGGCTCTGAGTGCCGCCACCAGTGCCATAGGTTCGCCACCACTGTGCTAGGTTGTTTTAATCCAAGATAAGATATTTTCCCAATAGGCCTGAATCAGTGGGCAACCCCAAATGCAGTGATCTAAACCTGCCTTTGGCAGATTACACTTAGGGCAAACTATTATCTCCTTTGGATTTATAGCTGAAGCTGAGAAAAGCATAAATTGCCCTATGTATTAGCTTAAAGTGTGTTTCTCTCCATCTTTCACATGATACTGCTCTCCTCACTTTTGCCCATCCTGTCATCAATTTGTCTCTCCGGTCTACAGATCCTAACAATGATTTCCAACCCTGAAATAATTGTGGAGTAAGCTTATTATTTTATATTTCTCTCAGAGTTTTATATATATATATATATATATATATATATATATATACACACACACACACACACACACAGTACAGACCAAAAGTTTGGACACACCTTCTCATTCAAAGAGTTTTCTTTATTTTCATGACTATGAAAATTGTAGATTCACACTGAAGGCATCAAAACTATGAATTAACACACGTGGAATTATATACATAACAAAAAAGTAGGATGGGCCCTTTTCCTGGTCACCTCAGGATAAAGCGATTACAGACTCTCTGCCAGGGGGCTTTCTAACCAGAGACATCATAAACCTGTTTCCACACCTCTGCCCCATGGCCAAACTCCTTCCACTCTACTTATGATATAGTCCAGAATTTGTACCTCTGCAGCAGTCCCTGTACCCCTGCAGACCCCTTGTAACACCCATAGGGACAGCGTGTATAGAGCCAGGAGGATGGAAGTTGCTGCTAAACATGTGTGCATGTACGTGTATTATTTAGGTAGATTTGGGGAGGAATTGTGTATTGTGTTTAGAGTAGTTAGGTGTATTGTGTAGTGTTGTTATTGTAGTACTATCACTGTACTGTATATATACAGTCAGGTCCATAAATATAAAGAGTGCAAAAATTACACATGAGAAAATTGGTACGCAGCGGCACCTGAGAGTATAACTGGTTGTCCTACCGTAACCCAGGTGTCATTCAGTCATTGTGGATGTTCAGAAGATGTTCGTCATACTGAAAAGAAATTCTTAGTGGTAGGCACCAGACATGGATGATAGAGGGCTCTAAGTCCCTATTTAACCCTAGGATAGGGATACTGATTTGTCCCTGGTCTCCTAGCCACTGAGCACTCGTCCTAAAAAGAATGACCCCGTCCGGAACCTTACCCTTACACTTCTTGGCCCTGTTGTGCCCTAGTGCAGCTAATCCCTATATGCATGTTTCATGTACAAATCATCAGGGGAACTGTTGTGCAGTCGAGCAGGGCATGAATCACCTGGGATATTACTCCAAGTTGATTCTAACATTCACACTGGAGATATTCAAGTATTACAGAGTTAGTGAAGGACACTTACAAAAAATGAGCCCCTGGTGTGGGATCTATTGTATATCAGGGTTGAAAACAGGCCTAAATCGATGGGGCCATATATCAAGGCAGGGAGGTCTGCTGATGTGCCGCTCCCTGTAGAACAGCGCCGCGGTATGTCCTGAGGTTATGGTGCAACCAATCCGAGGACGCCCGCCCGCGCTGTTTTTAAATCTGATCATGCCTCAGAGTGAGGCTTGGAGCACAGTAAGGAGACGAGATGAGGGAGGTTCACGTACCCACGCATGCGCAGTCCGCGCTGGGGATGGCAGCGCTTCTAGGACTATGTCTTGTTTTCAAACGCAGCCAGGCAGGCAAACGTCATTTGCAAGGAGCCAATCGGATATGTTGGCGGCCCCAGGCACGGTTACTCCATTGGCTTATGGTGAGAGTTGTTGCCGTGTAACCGGGATTGTTTACAGCAGCTATCACCAGAGCTATAGCAGAGCTGTTCGTTTAGGCCTAGGGGGGCTACAGTATGTGAGACATGGATCCATCGGATCTCATGTTGGAGTAGTGTGTGGTCCCAGTGTCCACCCCGAGTGTGGGGGGGGGGTGACCTCAATGCCCATTGCCCTGATACTTTGGGGGTTCCCATGATGATACTCCTGTACATGGCGAGACACAACTGTGTCTATCCTGTTGGAGATATCCCCAATACGTCTACGCAGTTCTCTCTTTGTTTTCCCTATATATTCCATAGGACATTCACATGTTAGTTTATAAATAACGCCTCGCGTTCTGCAATTAACAAAGTCCTTGATTGTGAAGGATCTCTTTAGATTAACACTCCTGAATGTTTTGCCTGTCTGCATGATGTGCAGGCAACACAGCCACTACATCTAAAGCAACCCAAGGGCTTACAATCTAGCCATGTGTTTCCCCTTGGAGGTGAACTGTAGTGGCTGTGTACCAGCAAATCCTTCAGGCTGTTACCCTTCCTAAATGTTATTTGTGGGTAGTCATGAATCTTGTCTTTAATGTCTGGATCCATGAGTAGAATCGACCAGTGTTTCTGTAGGATGTTCCTAACACTGTTGGCAGCCTCATCAAATGTACCTATTAGTCAGATTTTGTGTTCCGTTTGAGGTTTATTTTAAGTACCAGTAATTCATTACGTGTTGCTGCAAGTGCTGTCTGATAAGCTGGTCTTAGAACTGCATCAGGATATTCCCTGGAGAGAAATCTACTCCTGAGGATAGCAGCCTGTTCCACAAACCCAGGTTTGTCCGAACAGTTGCGTCTCAAACGCAGATATTGGCCTCAGAGTATTCCCCTCTTCAAGGGTAAGGGGTGGCAACTGTTCCAGTGCAGTACAGAGTTTGTGGAAGTAGGTTTACGATAGATACTAGTGCTCAGTTCATCAATACCCTTTTTTGAAATTGAAATATTTAGGAAGGGGAGAGTCTTGTTGTTAGTCTCCTACGTAAAACGTAATACTAAGTTGTTGCTATTAAGCATCTCAACAAAGGTAGAGAAGGCCCATTCAGTTGCGTTCCATATGATGAAAATGTCATCAATGTACCGGGCCCACAATGATATAGGCCCGGTACATGACGACATCCCATCGCTGAATACAGTAGTGGCTTCCCACCAGCCCAGGAGCAAGTTTGCGTAGGACGGTGCGCAGGAACATCCCATCGCAGTACCCCTGAGCTAGTGGTACCACTTACCATCGAAAAGAAAAACATTGTGAGTGAGGATGTATCTCAGGAGTTTCAGGACAAAATTGCTATAGCTGTTTCATCTAATTATCATGTAGGACTATAAATACACCTTTCTCTATGAAAGATAAAATTCCTCCTACTAATGTAGTGTCCCACTTATATATTCTCTAAAGATGGGACACGTCCCTTGTGCCCTTGTCGGTTCATGCCTCTGTGAATGGACCTCTATAACCAGCGAACCCTTTTAATTTATGTAAATTGCCATGAAATGCCTATATTTAGAGCGCCTCCTTAATGTTAGGGGTGCGCCGCTCTGGTGATAGCTGCTGTAAACAATCCCGGTTACACAGCAACAACTCTCACCATAAGCCAATGGAGTAACCGTGTCTGGGGCCGCCGACATATCCGATTGGCATCTTGTGAATGACGTTTGCCTGCCTGGCTGCGCCTGAAAACAAGACATAGTCCTGGAAGCGCTCCCATCTTCAGCATGGACTGCGCATGCGCGGGTGCGTGACCCGCCCCCATCACGTCACCTCGCTGCGCTCTAAGCCTCACTCTTAGATCTGCGTCATAACAAAGGGTCTGAATACTTATGCCTATTTTAGATTTTCCTTTTAATAAGTAAGCAAGAATATTGAAAATTTTAGCACAAGGCCGCAACATAACAACATGTGAAACAAGTGAAAGAGTCTGAAAACTTTCCAAATGCATTGCGCATTATATTATCCTATATTTTTTTTGTGTTTTCACAACTGTTTATTAAAGCCTAAAAAGTGTCTAAAATGCATGATAAATGTGAAACAGGGCAACACAGGAGACTTTATATGCAGGAGGCACTATATACAGAGGTATTAGCAGGCAGGAGGCACTATAAACATGGAGGCACAGCAGGCAGTAGGCAATATAGACAGGGGGGCACAACAGGCAACAGGTACTATATATAGGGGGCACTGGCCGGCACAACAGGCAGGAGGCACTATGTACAGGAGCCACAAGCATTCAGAAGATACTATATACAGGGGTGCTCAAAAGGCAATAGGCACAGGGGGCACAGGCAACAAACTCTATATACAGATGGTACAGGCTATAATACAGGAAGCATTGGCAAGAGGCACTATATACAGAGGACAAAGCAGCCAGGAGGCAATATATAACAGGGAGCACAGCTAAAAGGTGCAATATACAGGGGGCTGTAAGCCTGGTGCTATATACAAGGTGAACAGAGAGTGTGGCACACAATACAGGGGCCAAACTCTGCTGGGAGAAGCCATCATGGTGGTCTGAACCAGATGGAGAATAACTCTGGAAAAGACGTCAACTATAAGTCACTAAATGGGAATGTTTATTCTGCCCCTAACTGTGTCTGGTCAATACTGTAGTCACTTGTATGGTGTACAGTGTGATCATGGTTGGTAGCATTGTTTTGTTAAACAATGCTACCACCAATGGGTAACATTCAAAAGTTTTATATGGGGCCTGTGTTTTCTAGTTATGCCCCTGAGATCAACTCTTCAAAAATTCCTCCCATTAAGAAACAGAAACAGTATGCAGTAAGCTCCTAAACTTCCTCTAATGGTGACTATAGGTATTCAGCATGGTATCTGTGTCTATGCAGCCGATTTGGAGCTCTATACCAGACACTGCTATAACTGCTGTAAAGCTATATTTACACGGTGAACTGGTACTGTAAAAACTCCAGAAGTGTGTGACTTAACACATCTGAATGGGCTATAATCTCGCAATACAAATGGTGTTACTCCTTTTTTGAGCCCTAGCCTTACTTTGAAATTATGAACAGCAACAATATTTAGAACACATATCTCGAATATGTCTTGTCAGGCTTAGGTCCATGTCTTCACAGGCTTTTTTTTTTAAGTATGCCTTTATATTACTATATTATAATGTTACCTTTTCTCCCTTTTGAGAAGCATCTGATAACTGGTTTTCCAGCCATACAAACTGGCCACCTGGATCCTCCATATTGGCTGTGATACTGTTGGAATCATAGTATAAATTTGTATTTAAAACAACAATACGTCCCACGTTTTCTATGTTCATCACCTGTTCACTGTAAAATGCTCCTAGAACAAGAGGACATGTCTTGATTAAAACATTTAATTTTTATAAATTTTTATTTTTTTTCCCATAATTTTCAATAAACAAGCAAAATATTTTACCTTTTTGAAACATAGGTATAGATTCTTGCTTGAACCATGGACTCCAAAGTTCTGACACCCGATAATAAATAGAATTATTTTGTGTTGGTAGTTGGTTTTTAGGGTGAAAATCATGATTTCCTAAGGCTGCGTAAACTTTGGTTTCTAGTGGAAAAAAAAAGTACAAACATTTCAGTTAAAAACTTAATTAAGTTGACATAATTCATATTTCTATTAGCAATCTAATAATTGTATGCTTTAATAATTGTATCCTCTCCTTTCTGTGTGTATATATACCTATTTATAAAAATGTGCAATAATAGTCAGTGTTTCTGTACTTTTTATTTTTTGAGCAGAGTACAGAGAACCAAAAACCAAGCTGACTAATCTTGACTCGAAGCAGTATTATGCAACTGGCATGGCCAATGACCATACTCACAGATATCTCTCTGCAGAGTCTACCAATTATAACAGGATCTACTAACAATCTAATGTACATGATATAGGGATAGAAAGAACTATATGGCTATGCATGTCATGAGAACCAATTTGTTTATTCAGCGTTCATTGCTAATGTCCATAAGGTAATTTCACAGCCATTAACAATGGACACTTAAAAAAAACTATTCAGTTCTAATGAGCTAATAAAATACCGCCATGGCTTGCATAGCTGCACGGTGGCTGTCACGGACCTGACCCTAGATTTAATTTGAACCCGTCCTTCCAAATGGTATCAGTTTCTGGTAGCCACTAATCTCACTCACCTAAGTAAAACTATTTAGGTATTAATCTGATAGCTGTTGGCTGAATGAAATAATTTGCCAAACTAGATTACTAAGAGTAGAACTAAGGGCAACTGTGTGGCAGTGCAGACATGCATACTACGTGGCTGAAAACTGCATGGTTATGGCAGACAAAGGCTACTTTCACACTAGCGGCAAGGATCCGTGCTGCCGCTAGTGCATGTGTGCCCCCGGACTACCGCTTCGGCCCCACTGACTATAATGGGAGCGGGCCGGAGTTCCGGTGGTAGCACGGCAATCATGCCGAGAGGCGGCTGGAATAAAACTACAGCCTGCTGGAGTTCCTTGCTGCTAGTGTGAAAGCTAGTTTTTTTTAGACCCTTAAAAATTGCTAGTCACTTGTTTATTGTTAATGGTTGTGTGATTTTGTGAGTAACCCTTATATGGCCATTAACAATAAGAAAAAGATTATTGATCAGTTTTTAATGAATAATAGAAAATAGCTGCAGATTGCATGGCATGGCCACATCGCGGCTGTGTATTCAACGCCCACAGGCCACACATTTGTCACTATTCTTAAAGAGCTCTTTGGCCCTAAAACACTTTCTACCATTTCAATTAAATAAAAGGAGATGTTCATTTTGCATGTGGCATTACTCCATCTCTGCACAATAGATATAAAACAATGACAAGCATACCATAAAATTGTAGATTCTAGGATGGAAACCAATCATAAAATATACCATATTTTTCGAACTATAAGACACAAAAGTGAGGAAAAAGTGGTCGTGCATCTTATAGTCTGAATGCTAATGATTATGGAAGCGGTCATCAGCATGCGGGAGGCGTGGGGAGTGGTGGGGGAAGCGGTGCGTTGACTGGAAACAGAGTCAGAACGTAGTGCACATAGGCACGCTCTTGGCCCGGTGTGCGACGTCAGGTCACAGTACTGAGCAGGACAGAAGAAGACCAAGGTGCGGTGAGTGAGTGGCAGCGCCGTCCGGAGCAAGTGGATTACGTTTTTTTCCAACATCTGATCTGTGGTCTGAAGGGGTCTGATCTGAGGCTGATGGAGGGTGGGGGGTCGGATCTGAGGTCTGATGGAGCTTTGGGGGTCTTATTTTGGGGTCTAGTCTGAGTTCTGTTGAAGAATGGGGGTCCGATTTGGGAGTCTGATGAGGATTGGGGGTCTGATCTGAGGTCTGGTGAAAAATATTTGTTTTCTTATTTTCCTCCTCCAAATCCCAGGTGCATCTTATAGTCTGGTGCATCTTATAGTCCGAAAAATACAGTAACTATTATTCCGTCAACATTAACACATCCAAATACCAAGAAGGATTAAACGGTTTTATGCAACCACATCTTCAGCATAGCCTATGAATAAACTGCATATTTGGTAAAACATTTAAACCCTATCTTCCTGCTCTGTATTTTGCTGCTTTATCTTTGATGGAATATGAGTTATATTTTATGACTGGCTTCTCTGCTGGACTGTACAACGTTATTGAAAGACTAGTTAGGGCTCATTCACATGACCCTATGTCTGCCGTGCTCGCTTGCGGACCGCAAACAGTGAGTCTGCAAAACACGGGTACCAGCCGTGTGAACTCTGTTTTGCTGTTCGGACCTATTGACTTGAATGAGTCCGCAATCCACAAGATGTGGCAAAAGATAGTAAATGTCCTATCTTTTGTGGTGCAGATGCACAGATCGGAAACACTTGGAAGCCATTCCATGGGATTTTGGGTCTGCTTCCTTACAGCAAAAGATGGGACTATAAGATGTCCTATCTTTTGCAGTATCTTGCGGATTGTGGACTAATTCAAGTCAATGGGTCTCCACCGCAATATGGAGTTCACACGGCCGGTGCCCATGTTTTGCAGACCGCTATTTGCAGTCCCAACACGGGCATGGCGACTTTACGGTCGTGTGAATGAGTCCTTAACCTGACTCCACGCATTCTGTATATGGCAAGGTGCACTTCAAGAGCGGAGTGGTAATCGGACGATTAATGGTTTTAAGAATGACCAGCACAAGCTACAAACTATACTTGCCAATTTACCTGGAAACACCTGTAAGATTAGTGTTGTCAGCCATTCCACAATTTCCAATACTGCCTTCTCACTAAGTTTTTCATTAGGTACATGTGGGGTGTCATCCCTAAAATTAAAACATTGGACAAAAAAGGTGACATAAATGATATATGTGACTTGTTTCTGCTGCCATTGCTGGAGAAGGAGGCCACCAGGAGACATAACATGGAATCTGTAAGATGCCCTGTCATACTTAAACTTAAAAGCATCGATGTGGCCATCTGACAGAACTGAAATGTCAATGCAGGTTGGTTTCCATGTTTAGCATATGTTCATTTTTACATGTAATATCTATTCATGTCTTTGGCTTCAATAACTGCATAAAAATGTGACATAAAAACCCTGTCTAATAGAGGTGCGTAATGGGAGAAGGGAAGGAATAGGGGTGGTGAGTGATGTCACATATGCTATTTTAATTTCTGTATTGTTGTTTTCCCCATTGCTTTAAGGTCCCTTTCACACGAGGGAATACTCCGCACGGGTGCAATGCGTGATGCAAATGCATTGCGCCAACACAAAATCCGGACCCATTCATTTCAATAGGGCTGTGTACATGTGCGTTGATTTTCACGCATCACTTGTGCGTTGCGTGAAAATTGCAGCATGTTCTATATTCTGCGATTTTCACACAACGCTGGCCCCATAGAAGTGAATGGAGCTGTGTGAAAATTGCAGTGCTTCCACAAGCAAGTGCGGATGCGATGCGTTTTTCACGGATGGTTGCTAAGAGATGTTGTTTGTATACCTTCAGTTTTTTTTATCACGCGCGTGCAAAATGCATTAAATTGCATTGCACCCGCGCGATAAAAACTGAACAACTGAACGCGATCGCAGGCAAAACTGAATGACTTTGCCTGCGAAATCACGCATTTTTCACTGAACGCATTCGCAACGCATCCGGACCTAATCTGGACACGCTAGTCTGCATGGGGCCTACATCTTCATTTTTAAAGTCTCATCTTGCATTAATTGAATAAAAATGTTCTTGTTTACACCTACAAGCTGGGAATCCCATGCCGATCTAACAGGGGAGGGCATGGACTGCAAAAGGCCCTTGTGCAAGAATTATGCATGGGCCCTTTTCTCTCCAATAGTTCATCACTGAGCAGCCTGGGGCACATATGGTGGCACTAACTACTTGGCCAATTGTAATTGCAGCAAGGCGTTGCAAGTGTAACAACATCCGTACCGCCCCGTGTGTCCCCATCTTCTCGTCTCGCTTCCAGTCCAACAGTAATTGTAAGTGATTAAATTAAGCGCAATTCCTAAAGCTTCATGCACACAATTGTGTATGTATTTTTCTACACAAACCACGGATCCACAAAATACAGATGTTTTCCGTGTGCATTCCACATATTTCTCACTCTCATTTATTCTCATCTGGACCAGAATAGGGCATAATCTATAAATTGTGGAATGGCTACACAGATCCACAAAAATATGGATGTGTGGATGGCCCCATAGAAATGAATGGGTCACTGTGCTATCTGCAAAAAATACAAATAAAAAAAAAGGAACATTTGCCTTAGAGAATCCACAACAGCAATCAGAGACTGAAACAATTCAAGCGCCATTTATACCAGCATGTATCCTTATATAGGGGGTCATTTATTAAACTGGTGTAAAGTAGAACTGACCTAGTTGTCCATTGCATCCAATTAGATTATACATTTAATTGTGGACAGCTCCTTTGGAAAATGGAAGAAGGAATCTGATTGGTTGCTGTGGGCAACTAAGCCAGTTCTACTTTACACCAGTTTGATAAATGACTCCCATAGTCCTCAAATTGTGACTTTGCAAACTCCATTCACAGAATACAGACTTCTGCCAATAGAGCTTTGTAAATTTACTATAAACTGAAGTGTAATGTTCCCATATGTCATTCTAAGCAACAGGCTGAAATTGTTGTGCTTACTTGTTCGCTAGAACATTATGTTGACAATCTGAGAAATTGGTAAAACGAGAAACAATCAGAACTGACTATACATTGGAGAGCTGAAGCATTAGAAATTTAACCTGGTTTCAATTTTATTTCCATAAAGCTCCATAAACAGCCATTTTATGGCTCAGTGCATGAGCCATACATTTAGAGCCTAGGACAGAATCAGACCCTGTACTGTGAGATTGGGAAAGCTTTCCTCAAAGCAAGCTCCACTTAAGCTTATTGTCATGACAGATCTGATGAGCTACTATACAAAAAAATATTATGTTATTTGTCTCAAAAGATTCAGGGACCAAGCCCCAATACAATACGCATTAAAAGGGTTGTGCGGCAATTTATATTGATGAGCTAACCTCAGGATAGGTCATCAGTATCTGATCGGCAGGGGTCCGACTTCCCCGATCAGCTTTTTGATGAGGAGCTGCTTCCTGATCTTTAGGCCTCTTTCACACGGGCGTCATGTTTTTTGCCCAGATAAGATGCGGATGCGAATGTGTGATTTTTCCGCGCAAGTACAAAACAATGTAACACATTTTGCACGCGCGTGAGAAAAATTGTCATGTTTGGTACCCAAACCCGAACTTCTTCACAGAAGTTCGGGCTTGGGATCGGTGTTCTGTAGATTGTATTATTTTCCCTTATAACGTGGTTATAAGGGAAAATAATAGCATTCGTAATACAGAATGCTTAGTAAAATAGGGCTGGAGGGGTTAAAAAAAAAAAAAAACTAATTTAACTCACCTTAATCCACTTGATCACACAGCCGGCATCTCTTCTGTCTTCTTCTTTGCTGTGCACAGGAATAGGACCTTTGATGACGTTACTGTGCTCATCACATGGTCCAATCACATGGTTCATCACTATGGTGAGGAACCATGTGATTGGATCATGTTATGTGACGTCACCACAGGTCCTTAGCCGGCAGCTCAACATTACAGAAGAAGACAGAGATCCGCAATGACGCGATCAAGTGGACTCGGTTAGTTAATAATTTTTTTATTTTTAACCCCTCCATCACTATTTTACTTTGCATTCTGTATTCAGAATGCTATTATTTTCCCTTTTAACCATGTTAAAAAGGGAAAATCACACCGCATCCGCACTTGCTTGCGGATGCTTGCGATTTTCACACGGCCCCATTCACTTCTATGGTGCCTGCGTTGCGTGAAAAACGCAGAATATAGAGCTTGCTGCGATTTTCACGCAACGCACAAGTGATGCGTGAAAATCACAGCTCGTGTGCACAGCATCATAGAAATAAATGGGTCCGTATTCAGTGCGGGTGCAATGCGTTCAACTCACGCATTGCACCCGCGCGGTTCAACTCACGCATTGCACCCGCGCGGAATACTCGCCCATGTGAAAGGGGCCTTACACTACATGTTCCGCAAATATTCCCCAAAGTGCTCCAAAAGTATTACCAATAGTAATTAATCTCTCCCAGAATGCCCTCATTAGTAATCATGCACCTTCAGTCATAATGCTCTCCAAGAGTGCTCCTGTTAGTAGCAGTGCCCTCCATATTATGCCCAATAATAATAGTGTCTCCACAGAACCCCTAGTAGTAATAAGGCCCTTCCATAAGTAGTCATAATACCAATTGTAGAGTCCCCAGTAGTTATAATGTCACCTATAGTGCACCCTGTAGCTAAAATGTCCATTATAATGCTATATAGTTATAATACCCCTTTTAGTATCTCCAGTACATATAGTGCTTCTATAGTGTCCTTAATAATTATAATTCCCCCTATAGTACCCCCAGTAGTTATACTGCCCCCACTAGTGCCCCTGTAGTTATAATGCCCCTTAAAGTGCCCCCAGGTGGTATAATGCCCCCAGTAAGTATAATGCTGTCTACAGTGCCCCCAGTATAATGACTCCTAATAGGTATAATGCCTCTCTGTAGTGCCCCAATAGGTATTTAGTGCACCCAGTAGGTATAATGCCCCTGCAGTTATAATGTCCCTTACTTTCCCCCAATAGGTACTGTATAATGCCTCTCTAGTGCCTCTTGTATTTACAGTGACCCCCCACCCACCCACATAGTGCCCCAGTACTATCTTCCCCCTGAAGTGAGGAGGAAAAGAAAAATACACAACGTCCTGCCACTGTCTGCAATGCAGGCCACAGTCTTGGTGAAGGCACATGATGACGTCATCGCACCGTCTAAGATCCGGCACAGGCAGTTGAAATGATGTTATCACTTCACGACCACCTGTGCCGTTTTACTGAGTGAACAGTGGGGTCCTGCTGCAGTAATTCAATTGTATTGCCGTCCTGAATACGTTGATACAGTTGTATCGGTAGCGGCAAATACATCCAGGGCCCAAACCCCTTATGTTTTGCCCTAGTGATACCCACTAAGAAATAATACAGAGTATAGCCTGACATGTCCTCACTCACTTATGATTGACTGCCGCTGATGTAGACAGGAATACAGATTAGTATATCCACATGGAAGAGAGCAGTCAGAGAAATCTGATAGTGAATGTCTGATACCTCTGACTGCATGCACTTTGTACTCACCCAGTCCACAGTATGAAGTCCGGGTCAGGCAAGATAGTTTTCATGGCATAAATGGATGAGTTTATGAGAGAACCTGGAGAGTCACACAGATAATTCCCCCATTTCCCTGCATTTGTAACAGGCTGGTCACCTGCAGATGGACATACTTTCCCAGGGTCAGTGGTCACTGTGTAGTTAGGATCTAGATGCAAGTCTGTCAAGTGCCAGAAGTAACCTAAGAAAAGGATAAATCAAACAATCTTCAGTTGTTGAAGTTCATTATCAAACCTATTTTATTCCTTGCAGCCATTAGTTTTCTTTATGGCCATCACCCTGCTTACCTCTTTCTGATGAGGTGAAAACGATGTAGACTGCAAGAAGCTGAAAGATCACAGAGCTCATTGTAGAAGATGGCCGTGTCGGTGCAGACTTTAATCCAGTGCTCCTCCTCCTCCTTGTCTTCACTCTGATCTCACTGTTTGTTCAGGAAGTGTTAAACATTATATTATGTATGAAATACTAGCAGATGGACCCGGCTTCACACGGGTGTATTTCATTTGATGTTTGTGTGTGTCGTTAAAAGATATCAACAGTATCCCCATAACAGTCAACTCCACAGTCCCCCACGCCTTAACACAGACCCCCACAGTGCCCCACCACTTTAAAATGGGACCTCCACAGCAGCCCGCCCCTTTAACATTAAGTTTCACAGCACCCCACTCCCTTGACAGTGATCTCCTCAGGGGCCCGTCCCCTTAACAGTGACCTCCACAGTGCCGCGCTGCCTTAACAGTGACCTTACAGTACCCTGCTGCCTTAACAGTGACCTCCACAGCAGTTGCCCCTTTAATAGTGGCCCCTGCCCCTTTAACAGTGACCTCCACAGCGGCCTGGCCCCTTAACAGTAACATCCACAGTGACCTCCACAGTGCCCGCCCCTTTAACAGTGACCTCCACAGCACCCTGCCCCTTTAATGCTAGGGCTACACGACGACATGTGTGGCATGACATTTTATCTCAACTATTTTTATAATGATAGGCTATGGTGTCGCACTGCGACATGTGACATGCAGAGACTGTGACACGACAGTTGCAAAAAATCCATGCAAGATGGATTTTTCTGCGACTGTCGCAGTATGTCCCATGCCGCAGTGCAACACCATAGACTATCATTATAAAAATTGTTGCGCGACTTATTGTCGTCGTGTAGCTCTAGCCTAAAGATGACCTACAGCAGTGAAGAGAAATAGCTGGGGTGTTATGGAAACCTGGAGTAAAAGTGTGTGTATGTGGAGACTAAGGGCCTGCAAGCTTCTATTGGCTGATAAGGGACATGTGACTGTGTGTATGGCAGTTGGGATATGAAGAGAAAGACTTACAGGCTTGTATTGGCTATTGCAAGTAATTTTCTGGGAATATCTCAGGAACGGTATGTCCTAGAGAGCTGTGACCCGCACAAGATTTATTTCCAGGTAGCAAGGGATGTGTATGCCAAGTTTCATTGAAATCGATGGTTGAGTTTTACATACGTCCTTCTTTATATACAGGTAAAACTCGAAAAATTTGGCTATCGTGCAAAAGTTCATTTATTTCAGTAATGGAACTTAAAATTAGAATATTGTGAAATAGTTCAATAGTCTAGGCTTAAAGTGTCACACTCTAGTCAGCTAATTAATCCATACCCCCTGAGCAAAGGGGACATCAAAATTGTGACTTTGGGGTTTCATAAGCTATAAGCCATAATCATCCAAATTATAACAAATAAAGACATGAAGTATCTCACTTTGCATGTAATGAGTCTCATGTATTAGTTTCACCTTTTAAGTTGCATTACTGAAATAAATGAACTTTGCACGATATTCTAATTTTTCGAGTTTCACCTGTGTATAGATGATCTATTCTGGGTAATTTACAACCTAAAGACTGTTCCACTGGGAGATACGCATGTCAAACTACAGGTATGTTACACAGTTTTAAAGGTCATTTTAAGCCCTACATCTTGTAAAATCCCTAGAAATATAGAGAAAAAAAAAGAAAAAAAAAAAAAAGCTTGCTGGAAACATTTTCCTCCACCCTGTAGCACATGGAGCTCACTTTGACCCAGTTCCATAAGTCAAGTTTGTTGTAAGATCCAGCACTATGGTCTTTATTCAATTTTGACATAAAAGGAATTCATAGCTATTGACATCATAGCTATGATTAGGAATGGGGAAGCCACTCAAAACACATAAGCGCCACTGTGACATGCACAGTACGTTTAGATGGATTTCTATGTGTCACGGTGCGGTTCACCGTGACACGAGTTGCCGTGTAGGCTGGCTGCAGGTTTCTGTGTTGGCTGTGGTGTCTAGTGTGCACTTTGCCCATGTACGTGTGTACCCCTTTGACTGTATCTGCATTTCTGTTCCTGTATTCTGGTTCCGTGTTCCTGGTTGCCATGGGCAATGCAGGGTTCTGTTTCTCCCTGACCTGGAAGGGTTTATCTTCCTGTGTTGTTTCCAGGGGTGTGTCCTCCCAAGTGCCCTCAGTAGGCAACCTTATCTTCCTGTGTGCTGGTTGCTGGGGTCCAGTGTTTGTGCTTTTGTCTGTAGGTCAGTTCTCTGCTCGGTTCTGTCTGTACTCTATGTGTTGCTTGTTGTCCCCTTGCTGCTGATCCTAGGGGTCATTCTGTCCGCACTTCGGTGTGGTTTCACCCGATTCTACATTTTTTTTGTTTGTTATGTTTTCTGTTACCTGTTCAGTATGTGTAAGCCTAGCAGTGCTTGACTGCATCTAATTCTGTTCTGTTCCGTGTCCTGTCTGGCAGTTGTTTCTGCTTCTGATGTTTTGTTCATGTCAGTCTAGCAGTTCCTCCGGAACGGGGTTCCTGGTTTCCCCGGAGGGGGAATTTCCGTGGTTGTGTATGCCCTTTCGCCTTCCGTGTGCAGCTCTTCCTGGGGCTGTTTGGTTCCTTTGCTTGCGGCACAGGTAACTGCTTCCGTCTCTGCTCTACCTGTTGCTGGTATGTCTCTGCCTGTCTGTCTGTGGACTCTAGTACTATTGGTACCTTCGTAGGTATCTCCTGGTCTGTCTGGACCAGCTGCCACTGACTCGGTTTACGCTCTGGCGTAGCCCCTGGCAACTACCTTGGCCACGCCTATCCTCACCATCTGAAGCTCTAGTGAATACCAGGTGTTGCTTATTCACGCGTCTCCAGAGTATTACCAGTCAGTGGAGCAGTGGGTTCTCTCCTTATTGTTCCTTGTGTGTACTTTGAGTGCCTCTGTTCCTGTCATGAGCTTGTTTTCTTTAATAAAGTTCCATTCCAGTGTTCCTGCTCGCCTGACGTCTCAGAGGTCCTTCGCGGGATTCCCGGCATGTGACACTATGCCATAAGTGAATAAAGGCAGATTTTCATTTCAGAGTTTAGCACTGGATCTATTCAACAAAACACCCTCAAAGCCACAAAATTCTGGTTTTACTGCAGGTGCAGGTTATGGGTACTAGATTCCTGAAGATGGGATGTTGATCCAGGGATTTATTCTGCCATATTTGGAGTTGGGAAGGGAATATTCTCCTTTAGGCTAGGGCTGCGCGACACATAGGGCACAACTACACTGCAACATGTATTGCGCGACATTAATGTTGCACGACAATTTTAATAATGATAGTCTATGGTGTCGCACTGCGACATGCTGTGACTGCGATGTGACAGTCGCAGAAAAATCCATTTTGGATTTTTTTTTGCGACTGTCGTGTCGCAGTAGCAGCATGTCACAGTGCGACACCATAGATTATCATTATAAAAATTGTCGCGCAATACATGTCGTTGTGTAGCCCTAGCCTTAACATGAGACAAATGGCTTTCACTTCATAGATTTTTTTTTGCCTTGGTCTGGATCAGCATGGTAGGTTGGACTTGGTGGACCTGTGATTTTTTCCAACCTTACAAACTATTTAAAGGCCCCTTTACACTCCTCAATTGAGCAGACGATTGTCGGGAAGGAAATGTTCCTTCCTGGCAACCTTCTGCTAGTCAGTGAAGGAGACCTCTGCATTTACATGCAGCCATCTCCTCCACAGTATAGGGAGGAACGATCGCAAATGCTATCGCTCATCCCTATACATAATCATTGTTTGCTGCCACGAGAGGCTGTTTAGACAGCATGATCTGATGTCGGCAAATGATGATTTAGATGACTGCACAAACGATCTTATTACCCAATGAACGAGCGTTTCACTCATTCATCAGGTAATCGGTGGCACCTTTACACTGGAAGATCATTGCTAACTAGCGTTGCTACGAAGGCATGTTAGTGATTATCTGCCCGATACTCGACCAGTGTAAAGGGGCCTTAAGGTTGTAGTCTGCAGTGCTATATTTGTAGGTGAGAAAGGAACCTCAACAAAGACCTAACAAACTGTATTATGAGAGCGGGATTTGTCAGGATTTATTGGGACCCATTTGAAAACTTAGCAAGATGGTGAATAATGCTCACTATTTGCTTCATATAAAGTGAAACAGTGCGTGGGTGAGATATTATGACAATTCTGTACATGTAAGAGAAGACAAGATGGAGTCACATTTTCCTTCAAGGACCATGGGTTGGGTGTGACATTACTAGTAGAAGAGGCTAAATGCACTTGGGGTATATTCACAAGATATGCTCAATTTCGGGTTTTTGCTGTATATTTTTTTTGTAAAACAAAGGTCTAGCACAAACTGAGATCTAACTGCACCTTGGAAGTACATGGGCTTTCTTCCTATTGGCGTCTAACATTCCAACTATCACTAATCATAGTGGAAAAGGGGCAATCCAGAAAAAAAAAAACATTCCGGTACAAGTTTCTAGATGTTAACTTTTGGTTTACTGAACCAATATTTTGAATTATATGTTTTTAAGTGCACAAATATTACTTAATATAATGTAACTATTATACAGTATTTTTGGGCACACACACAGCCCTGTGTGGGCAAAACAAGGCAGATTTATCAATGTGTGTACACTAGCTCGTGCACACTCCTGTAAACACACTGAACAATATGGTGTTGGGCAGAACAGTAGATTTCTGAAGACCCTGCATCTCTTTTTCTGAGACATACGAATGTGTCAAAAAAGTTGAAGGGTTTTAGAGTCACAGTCTCACATGGCGGTATTTTATGCCTACAACAGATTCATCAATAGGGTGTGTATCCTGTTGATAAATTGCTACCCATGGAAAGGGATGTTGTATGGTACACTAAGAATGATTACACACTCATTTATAGTTCTGTACATTTTTGCACCTATTATGTGCTTAAAAATATTGCTACATTTGCCTTCTACAGCTGCTTGTTCACACTCACACATACCTACTACAGGCTGGTCTGTCTCCTGTTTGTTATTTCACTCTGTAGCTATTACCAATGTTCTTCTAAGTGGTTATAAACACTCATTTATACTAAAATATGGTCACTTTGATAAGAGTTTGGTTTAAATGACTGTTTCTAACCATTTAAGGACAACAGAGATAAGAGGTACAGTCAGCCGTCAGATAACTTCTCTGATGGATTTTCTGAGAACAGGAGATAGTCCAGCCTCACGCCAGGTCTAAAAAAAGTAGGTGTGGGGAAGGGGTGGGCCAGCAGGCCTGTCTCATTTATCATTTTCTACATCTGTTTTAGTCACCTCTACATAAATTCAGAGCATCCACCACCAGCTAAAGGGTTATCTAAAACGCTGCTCTTAATAAATGACCTCCTAAATGTTTGGAAACGTTACGTAAGAATTATTAATAATGCCGCAACATACAAACTGTGCTCTAAGATTTTCACCCCATGTGCAACTCTACTGATGAATCTGACGTATGCAAAATAACTGAGCAACAAACTTGGAAGATGTGGGGAGCCTTAAGGGGCAACATGTTCCCT
Source organism: Bufo gargarizans (assembly GCF_014858855.1). Lineage (NCBI taxonomy): Eukaryota > Metazoa > Chordata > Amphibia > Anura > Bufonidae > Bufo > Bufo gargarizans. The sequence continues at coordinate 359,024,237 of NC_058082.1, read as the reverse complement.
TAGCAGGCTTGACTAGGGAGATTAGGTGCTAGATAGCGCCAGGTTGGTGGCACTAGGTAGGTTAGAGTGAGCTGTAAAATGTGATAAAGGACAAAAGAGATTGGAGGCATTAGAAAATGGATTAGTTAGTAGGCTTTTCACACTAGGTTTTAGAGCCTATTATGCACCAAATTCACTAGAAATCCACTTACCATTGTTTTCAATAGGAAATCAACACTATAGCAGCCGCATGTCATTTATTGCCACAGAAACTGCACAGGATAGCCACAAGCAGATTTAGCCCATTGAATGTGGCTAAATCCAAGTGCAGATGCATTTCATGTCCAATTTCAAATCTGCAGCATAAATACAAATATGAAGTTCACCATTGGATTTCTGCCGTGTGGCAGAATTTTCTAATGGAAAAATTATTTGCATACACATCACTTTAGGCCTCATGCACACGACCGTTGTTCTGGTCCGCATCCGAGCCGCAGTTTTTGCGGCTCGGGTGCGGACCCATTAACTTCAATGGGGCCACAAAAGATGTGGACAGCACTCTGTGTGCTATTTCAACAAGGGTCAGCCGGCACTCCGTTTGTAGGCGTGGTGCACGTGTCCAGGGCCGAAGTCCGAGTACAAATAGAAGAAAAGACCGGCACTCACTTATCTTCAAAGGTTTTTTTCTTTTTATTCGCCACACATAGATATATTCGGTGACGCGCGTTTCGGCTCTGTTGCGAGCCTTTCTCAAACCAATGGCATATAACAAAGTCATGCATTACAGACGATTTAAATAGACCGCCAAAGCGGAAATGACATCATATAGTCATGGTAATTCACAACAAACGAAGTGAAGTGGACAGAAAGAGCGAGAGGGGAGGGAACAAAAGAAAAGGGGAAGCACAAAGTAACAATTTAAATAATCAGACACACGTGAGAAACAGCCCAATCGCAACAGCATCAATGAGAATGATGGCAATCATAGATTCTTTTGAGATTCTCTAGATATTCGTACTAGCTTGCAATTCAGATGATGCGGTTGGGGGGTTCCTCACGTTTTCTGTAAATACAAAAAAACTAAATACAAATTAAACATACATATAAAAGAAACAGCCATCTACAAGAAGCTATGGAGATCATACTCCCGGTTTAAACCCATGGGTTCCAGTGTCTGGAGTGTATGAATCCAATAGGATTCACGCTTCTTTAACATTTTCAAGCGATTACCGCCTCTACGAGGTTGTTGTACCTGCTCAATAATTTGAAAGCGCAATTGCGCAATATTGTGCTTACAGCGATCAAAGTGATGAGGGACGGGTAGAAGTAAATTATTTTTTCTTATAGTGGACTTTTTTTTTTTTGTATTTACAGAAAACGTGAGGAACCCCCCAACCGCATCATCTGAATTGCAAGCTAGTACGAATATCTAGAGAATCTCAAAAGAATCTATGATTGCCATCATTCTCATTGATGCTGTTGCGATTGGGCTGTTTCTCACGTGTGTCTGATTATTTAAATTGTTACTTTGTGCTTCCCCTTTTCTTTTGTTCCCTCCCCTCTCGCTCTTTCTGTCCACTTCACTTCGTTTGTTGTGAATTACCATGACTATATGATGTCATTTCCGCTTTGGCGGTCTATTTAAATCGTCTGTAATGCATGACTTTGTTATATGCCATTGGTTTGAGAAAGGCTCGCAACAGAGCCGAAACGCGCGTCACCGAATATATCTATGTGTGGCGAATAAAAAGAAAAAAACCTTTGAAGATAAGTGAGTGCCGGTCTTTTCTTCTATTTGTACTCGGACTTCGGCCCTGGACACGTGCACCACGCCTACAAACGGAGTGCCGGCTGACCCTTGTTGAAATATTTCAAATCTTCTTCAGCGCGAGCACCTGTGTATTTTCTTTACAACATGGCTTCATTTTCCTACACGGAAGAACGGGCACGGGAGATCGTGTCCAATGTGACTGCTAATGTGGACTTTCTCAAAATACCTCCCACGGAATATCGAGGGAGAGAACTTGAAAAGGAGGTAAGGAGATTAACCTCCTGGGAACTACATGTATCCACACTTGCTGAATATTGCCGCTTGCACCGTATCCCACGTGGATTGCGAGTCCATTTGAGACCCACGTTTTTTTGTGACAACATTGATTATTGCACTAATTTCTCAAATATTCTAAATAAGTGCTCCATGGACTTGATGGTATTAACCATCGAATACCTGACGGAAGCTATCATGACTAGCAGGCAGAAAATTGCCACTATTGAGACGCAACTGAAGGACGCTCTACCAGTTGAGGAATTGGTTATTCTAAAATCTAAAGTGGAAAAAATTGGTGCTGACCTGAAAAGGGAGATAGAAAGCACTAAACGCCAGAAATTTATCAGAGATTCTGAGGACTATCAGAATAAACGTGTATATAAATGGCAAGATTTGTCTGGCACAGCTATACCTCTATTTACCAGGCAGCAACGTCGGGGAACCTCGATGTCATCTGGATCGGGAAGTGATTCCACTATTGGACCTCCGCGTGCGCCTTTTTTAGGCAGAAGGAGACAAAGACCTCAACAAAGAAAAACACCAGACGAGCAGGACGCCATTATCGGGGGTATCGACGCACCACGGATAACACGCTCTCAGGTAGAGATGACACTTTAATCTTTAATATATCTTCTAAAAGCCTAAGTCCTATTCAGTTGCAGGTATTGGAGAAGGGACTATCATTTTGTCCAACTAGTCCGCTGGACAGTTTTGAATTCGATATGGACTGTCAGCGCTTCTTTAGGAACCTCCGACTTAAAGCGCATTTCTCAGGCTTGCAGTCCACTAATGTTGAAAAAAGCGCAAGTACAGTAACCACCAGTGACACCGGCTTATCATTGAAGGATTTTGGACTGAGAATCAAGAGTCACTTTCAACCACCTAAGTGTCATCATCCTGTCGAAACGTTCATTTTATTAGTCCAACGTGACATGTCAAAATCTCTGCAGGAGATACGGCAGGGTGGATTTCATGTCAACCACAACTTGTCGCGCATTGAAAAGCAGGCTATCGATAACCTATTGGGGGACGATAGCCTGATTTTCAAGCCTGCTGACAAGGGGGGTGCTCTTGTCCTTATGGACAAAGAGTATTATGTTAGTGAAATTCTGGGCCAGTTGGCCAATACCGAGGTATATCGTCCTTTGGACGGCGATCCGGTATACATTATAAAAAAGAAATTGTGTACTTTGGTTGATACATTTATTGCACAGCAGATTATTGACCCCAAATTAGGGGAATATCTGATTAATCATCATCCTGTAACACCAGTGTTTTATACACTGCCCAAAGTGCACAAATCTTTGTCCCAACCACCGGGTCGGCCTATTGTGGCCTTGACTGATTCTATTTTGTCTCCACCAGCTATTTTGCTTGAAAAGGTTATGACACCCCTAACCAAAAATATGCCGTCTTTCCTGCTTGATACGAATCAATTCTTGCGTGAGGTTGGAACCCTGGTGTTACAGGATGATGATTTGTTAGTTACCTTCGATGTCTGTTCTTTGTATACTTCTATTGTTCACTGGAAGGGTATACGGGCTGTAGAGTGGCTTCTATCCTTCTCCTCTCACAGTGAAGGTGCCAAAGAATTTTTTTTGAAACTTCTTGAAATTATTTTAACTGAGAATTATTTTTTATTTCAGGACACCTTCTACCAGCAGTGCTGTGGGACCGCGATGGGCTCGAATGCCGCACCGCCATATGCAAATTCATACATGTCATGGTTTGAAGATAAATATATTTACACCAATGATCTATTTAAAATTCACAGTATTTTTTGGCGAAGATTCGTCGATGACGTGTTTTGTGTATGGCGGGGCGGCATTCGATCCCTTCGTGCCTTTTCTGAATTTTTGAACTCAATTTGGCCCGAGCTGCAGTTTACTTTACATCATAGTGATCATGAGATTAATTTTTTAGACACCCTGGTCATTAAGGGTGCAGGTGGGTCAATTGTGACTGATTTGTATATCAAGAATACCGACAAAAATTCTCTTCTCCATTTCTCAAGTTATCATCCTCCCACAGTAAAAAAAGCCTTACCCCATTCCCAATTTCAAAGGGTACGTAGGATTGTCTCTAACACTGAAGTGAAAGATAAACGTCTTGATGAAATGTCTATGAGATTTGAGAATAGAGGATATCCCACAGCACTGCTGGATAGTGAGAGAAGTAGGGTTACCTCCTTGACTCCAAAACAGGAGTCTAGGGGGTCACGTATACCGTTCGTTACTAAGTTCCACCCATGGGTGAACAGGTGTCGATTTATTTTTTCTAAACATTGGAATATACTGTCAAGGGCTTATCCCTCTATTGAGGAGTTTAAAAATCCCCCATTATTGTGCTATAAGCGTAATAAGAATATCCGCGATATGGTGGTAAGGGCGGATGTGGGCAGTGCTCAAACTGAGAAGCGTCAGCAGACTTTATCAACTCCTAGAAAGGGCACATTCCCTTGCCTAGGGTGTATACACTGTTCAAGTGTAATTAAAGGGGAATATTTCACGCATCCCCATACAGGCAAGCGCTTTCCAGTTCGAGGCTTTTTTACATGCAATAGTAGTTTCATCATATATTTACTCAAGTGCCCTTGTGGATTGTTATATATAGGTGAAACATCCATGCGCATGAAGGACCGCTTCTCCAAGCATAAGTCCACTATAAGAAAAAATAATTTACTTCTACCCGTCCCTCATCACTTTGATCGCTGTAAGCACAATATTGCGCAATTGCGCTTTCAAATTATTGAGCAGGTACAACAACCTCGTAGAGGCGGTAATCGCTTGAAAATGTTAAAGAAGCGTGAATCCTATTGGATTCATACACTCCAGACACTGGAACCCATGGGTTTAAACCGGGAGTATGATCTCCATAGCTTCTTGTAGATGGCTGTTTCTTTTATATGTATGTTTAATTTGTATTTTGTTTTTTTGTATTTACAGAAAACGTGAGGAACCCCCCAACCGCATCATCTGAATTGCAAGCTAGTACGAATATCTAGAGAATCTCAAAAGAATCTATGATTGCCATCATTCTCATTGATGCTGTTGCGATTGGGCTGTTTCTCACGTGTGTCTGATTATTTAAATTGTTACTTTGTGCTTCCCCTTTTCTTTTGTTCCCTCCCCTCTCGCTCTTTCTGTCCACTTCACTTCGTTTGTTGTGAATTACCATGACTATATGATGTCATTTCCGCTTTGGCGGTCTATTTAAATCGTCTGTAATGCATGACTTTGTTATATGCCATTGGTTTGAGAAAGGCTCGCAACAGAGCCGAAACGCGCGTCACCGAATATATCTATGTGTGGCGAATAAAAAGAAAAAAACCTTTGAAGATAAGTGAGTGCCGGTCTTTTCTTCTATTAGCACTCTGTGTGCTGTCCGCATCCGTTGCTCCGTTCCATGGCCCCACAAAAAAATATAACATGTCCTATTCTTGTCCGTTTTGCTGACAAGAATAGGTATTTCTACAATGGTCCGCCTGTTCCGTTCCACAAATTGCGGAAAGGCACACGGGTGGCTTCTGTGTTTTGCAGATCCGCAATTTGCGGACCGCAAAAAACGGAACGGTCGTGTGCATGAAGCCTTAGGCTGCAAATGGTTTTGTGCTGGATAGACTGGGGTGTGGAATCTAAGATCTCATTCACACATACGTGGATTTTCTACCTGGCCTGCCATCCTGCTGAGTGCACGAGTGCACTGGGTCATTGGTTGCTATGACGCCATGCGCTTAGTGGTGCCGCTGTACAGTAATACACTCATATAGATCATACCAGTGTATAACTGTACAGCGGCGGCACGAAGCGCATGGCGTCATAGCAACCAATGACGCTGTGTGCTCGTGCACTCAACAGGACGGGTTTTCACGGACAGTGGTCCGTGAAAATCCACATATGTGTGAATGAGGCCTAAGGGATCCCCAGAATAGTCACTAACGCTGGGTTCACACCTGAGCGTTTGCAATGGAGCACTCTGTATGCGCGATTGTACCAGCGTTTACAATCGCGCATACAGAGACAAGCGAACGCCCATTGTCGCGTGTTCCCGAAAGTCTATGTACGGGAACGCGCGACAAGACGCCCCAAAGAAGCTCATGTACTTCTTGGGGCATCGGGCGTTTTACAGCGCGATCGTACGCGCTGTAAAACGCCCAGGTGAGAACCATGCCGATAGGGAAGCATTGGTTTCTCCTTGTTGAGCGTTTTACAGCACGTAGGAACGCACTGTAAAACGCTCAGGTGTGAACCCAGCCTAATTGGCAATAGACTGCAGAAGCAATAAGAGGTAGCCTCTTGCTTCAGGCAGAACACTACGAAAACTGCATGGGGCCACGGATTAGCTTCCAGCCATACATTCCTGCATTTATGTCTTTGGGCATTTTAGTACATCTTGATTTTGTTGCAGGTTTTTGCTGCAAATCAAAGCTAGAGCCATAACACAACCATAATCTCTGATAACCTAGGAATAGATTACACAGGATACGTTGAAAACCTTTAGAAATATGGTCACATGACCATCTCTTAGGCTGGTTTCACACGAGCGAGTGTCACGCTCTGGACTCACAGTGCAGCTCCTGTCCTGAACTTCTGTGAGATTGTGGATAAACTCTGCCTGTATAATGTTCATGTTTAATTTGTATTGGAGCTGTCATTTGGCATTCCGGGCACTGGAGGCCACTGTTTTGCAGCACAGGCAGCACACTCTGGGATCTGCATATGTAAAGCAGATGATGACTCATGCTTGCTGCTACTAAAACCAGGAAGTGCTGATCTGACATGGTGGAAGCACTGTTCTTTGAGAGACTGAATCCGATTCCATCCTGGCTTGCAGAAGTCCAGGAGTGAATGGACACGCAGAGGAGATTAGCTGTTGTCCCCTTACCGGATCCAGCTCTTTGAAAGAGAGATTGTTCCAGGAAGGCAGTGTACAGTGTGGGCAGTTTTATTATCAAGCAAGGCCGCACGGTTGCTGAGAGCTTGATGGCCATCCCGGACGCAGGTCAGTACACCTGGTTACTGATTGTATTCTACTGTGTGGCGCCTGAAGTAACAGAGACTAGCCTAGGCCTTATAGTAGTTAGGGTTATACGTTTTGCTAGGCCTTACTGTACTGGACTGAGGCGCAGTATTTGACTTGCAGGCTCTGCTGCGTCCACCACCGGCTAGGTCTGTCCTCTTTAGCGGCACAGCACGACTTGCAGACTCTGCTGTATGCGCCATCGGGCTAGGCTTGTCCCTCGGACAGGGACGGTGACTGTGGGCCTGGGGTATAACTTAGTCGGTGTATACTTATATTGTTGTGTTTTCACTATTGTTAAAGTAAAGTTTCTGTTCTTGCATATAAAGCTGGTGTTAGTGTCGCTTTTCTTGTCTGTGACTTCGCTGTATCCTGGGGAGCCCACCCCGGTACACGGCTTACACTTCCAGCACTGCCGGGGTTGCATAGCATTATATTGATTTATGATGCTATGTAACCTTTACAGTTCTGGAATGTACTGGCTAACACTCACATAATGCTATCATTCTCTGCTGTTCAATAAGCGTCCAGTTGACCTATTGCCCATACAACCTACAGTGTGATATTGCCATTGAATGTGGTATATTTAGTTTTTTATTTATTTTCATTCTTTTTTTATTCCTTCAGCTGATCTATTTTTACAGTTTTATATTATTTTTCTAAAGAGATTTTATGCAAATTGTTAATGTAACTGTGTTATGATAAATATCTATATAAAAATATATATCCTCATTGGCTACATACAGTTAATTGTTATACTATACGGGGTGAGTCAATTTGACAGAGCACCATTGCCAAAGTGACAAGAATGTGAACCGTTATTATATTTACTCAAGCCATTTGTTTTTAACCCCTTTTACCCCAGGCCAGTTTTCGACCTTCTGCCCGGGCAATTTTCTGCAAATCTGACATGTGTCACTTTATGTGGTAATAGCTTTGGAATACCCAAGCCATTCTGAGAAAATTTCTAAAACCCAGTTTTTAAGGACCAGTTCAGTTCTGACCGCGGCATAGAAGAGTTAATCTGCTGGCATCGGCACCGATCACCATGACATACTATTACGTCAAGATGCGGGAAGTCACTGACTTCCATGACATATTAGTACGTCATATGTCAGGAAGGGGTTAATTATGTTCTTGAACTGGTTTTATCTATCGTGAATGTAGTTGTCAAATATTAACTACTCATCTAAGGATACATTCTCTCTGGCTGGTTTCAAGTGTAGAGTGTCTGTCCTAGTTACATATAATTAATCAATTGTGTTCATATTTTTCCCCCACATATGACACTGGTAAATAGTGTAAAAGAGAGTGTATTTTAGATATCAAGGTTTCATTCTTTTTTTTTTTATTTTTTTTTATGCAATTTTTCACAACATGCTCAGAGAGTGAAATACACTTCATGTGACTTGCTTAGACATGCTCCAAACTGACTGTGGCTTGTGTGACCCGAACTCGTGATGCACCATAGAGTTCCAGTCACATAGTCAAATGATGCTGGGGTACAGAACAGTGAAAACTACCTAGACCTAAGATAATTGTCTACAAGCACAAATCCCCAAAAAATCATGTAAGCCATTTATAAGTAAAAATACACAAAAGGCGCAGGCCTTTACATACCTTCGGCGCATCCAGCCACAGTCTAAATGTATGACAGCTTCCTAACTGGCTTACGTTTAGACCATTTTCTATGCCTAAAACAGGCATAGAAAATTATGAATGATATGGGCCTGCTGGCCGGTCCTCTTCCCCATCACACCAACTTGTTTTAGACTTGGCGTGAGAGGGATAAAGTCACAGATTGCGATGCAATCGAGTCAAAAGTACGCCTAATATAGGCATATTTCTGGATAATAAAAGACCCCTAAAATCTTTATTGATCAAATACTATAAAAACACAATAAAATTGACCACGCAAAGATGAAAATTTAGAACAGCAGGGACTCCTTGTGGACAAAAGATGCAACAGCTCCCACCTCACCTTATAAACAAATAAACAGAACACCGCTGAGGATCATTAGAATAAAGCGGAGTGGCACATCACAAGATACAAAGAAGTAAAAATAAGATACCAGAAGAAAGCTGGTACGGACCACGACTATTGCCCCACTCCCGGCACACTTCTCGGTCACTTTTTTTCAACCAGCTGTGAGACAATATTTACGGATGGTTTCACACTGCGCTCGGTAGCCAGATGGAATGGGTGCAGAGTGGGGGCATGTCGGGGGCTGTGCCAGAGTTCTGACAAATTTACTAACATTTAAACAGGCGTAAATGTTGGTGAAAAACTACACCAGCTAGGGGCTGGCATAGTTTTCTTGCCAGGCACAAGCAATGCCATAGATGACTACGGTAATTTATGACGGGCACCTGCTTTGTCATAAATTTGAAAAATCTAATGGTAGCGCAAGCGGGGGAAACTAAGATCGCCATGAAAGGCCATCTCAGTAAATGTGTCCCTTTTGTGTATTTTTTATTATAAATGGTCTACGTGATTTTTGGGATTTGGAGGTTGGGCTGGGACTAACAGCCTCATAGATCACCATGATACAGTGACTTCAGCTCAGAAGAGCTCTGAGAAAAGTGTCACTTTTTAGGGATTTCCACTATAGGGGTTTCTCAGGGTCTCTTCTAATGTGACATGGCGCCCAAATACCAAAATCAGGGTAATAAATATTGGTTTGTTTTGCTGTTAAAATTGGGGTCTGATTTGGGGTTCTGACATGGAGGTCTAAAGGCGGTCTGATTTAAAGTCTGATATGGGGTTCTGATCTGATATGTACTGGCACATATTATAAAGGGGTATTTTTTGTACTAGCTAACACTAAAGAGGATATTTTTGCACTTGCACACATTATAAAGGGGCATTTGTTTTTGTACTGGTGGATATTATAAGGGGGTATTTTTTGTACTGGTGCTTATTATAAGGGGGTATTTTTGTACTTGCACATATTAGGAGGCATTTTTCTAGCAGCACACATTATAAAGAGAAGTATTCGTATTAGGGGGCTATGGGGAACATGATTACTAGTATGGACACCATGGGGGCATTGTTAACACTATGCACTCTGGCAGATTATTTCTATTGGTTGCACTATTTCTATTGGTTTGGGTGCACTATTACTGTTGGGGGTACCCTGGCAGTATCAGCTCAGCACAATTTTTTTGGGGGGACATTTTGTTTGTGGCATTACTAGTGTCAGGGGCACTATTTGCTGGGCTCAATTATTTTTTAGGGCACTGTGTGGTAATTATTATTGAAGGGGAAACTATCTGTGTGGGACTAGTATTTCAGGGCGACTGTTTGTGGAGTATAGTATTGGGGAGCACAGGGGGCATACTATTTGGTGTGGCAGGATGGGGTGTTGAGAAGGTGGAGAGGATGATGGAAAAGTAGGAAACGAAGATGCCTGTTCATCAAAATCTGAAGGGAGAAGAGATGGCTGATAGAAATCATCATGGCCATCTGGTCTGAATGGAGACGATGAGGAAAGAGAATGTCACTGAATGTATGTGGCGCTGTATTACCCTGTATATTTTGAAGAGCTGTGTGTAATGTTTTCAAATATGAATTTAAAAGTAGGGGTGAATGGAAGGGGTTAGATTGGGAATTTAACCTCAGGCAGCAGACAGGCTAGGTGCACTCCTGCCCTATAGGGAAGGGGGGCCCAAGCTGAACTCTTGCACCAGGACTCATGAGCCTTTAGCTCAGCCCCCTGTGGCATTAGCGCAGACATGTATGCCTTCCATGTGCGACTCTGCATACAGAGATTGCAATCAATCAGAAGGTAAAAAAAAGCCCACGACTCATGCCCAATGAATTTCTGTAACATCTGCTGCACGTAAGTGTACCTATAAAGACCTACTCTTTCCCAGACAGTAATTTCTGACTACTAAATTCAGCAGTACATTGTAACTCGATCACTGCAGATCCCGTCAGTGTTTAGCAATAGAGGTGGGGAATTGCGCTCATCCACACTCTCAACAGCAGACGTGGTAGGAAATGTACTGTATGCTTGTCATCGTGAACTCTAGACATTGAGACATCTAAATGCTTTGACTCCAAGATATGTTGTAAAATACATTAACAAGTTCCACCTGATCACAAAGATTCATTACACAACAATTTTGGGACCCCAGGATACTTTATTATTTTTTATTACAGTTGACATAGATGTATGATGGCTTGTACAGCATAGTGCACTAACATACTGGTGTCTGTGCAGGAAATGGTTCATTAACATCATTACAGTAAAACCTACAGGTCTTAGAAGGAGGGATCAGCTTTTTTATTGAATCATAGCAGTTTAATGAGACCAAAAATAAATAAAAAAGCTTGGTGCACCCGATACACATGTAATCAAGATTAGTGATGCCATCACCAACCATCTCCTATTACTGACCTAGTGCTGGCCTTTCAAAATAGAATAAAAGCAATGGTCCAAACACTACCAAAATATCTGATACAACATGATACTATAATATACTGTAACAAATCTGTCTTCTGCAACTCCTTAATAGCCAGCCACACCTAACCTAATTTCCCCATCGCTCAGCATTGTTAGATTAGGCTACTTTCACACTCGCGTTTTAGGTGGACCCGTCATGGATCTGCAAAAACAGATCCGTTACAATAGTACAACCGCATGCATCAGTCATGAACGGATCCATTTGTATTATTTGTAACATAGCCAAGACTGCTCTGTCTTGACTACATTGAAAGTCAATGGGAGATGCCAGATTGTGTCATAGAAAACGGATCCGTCCCCATTGACTTGCATTGTGTGCAGGCAGCGTTTTGGTGTCCGCCTCCACAGCTGAATAGAGACGGAACGGCGGCAAACTGATGCATTCTGATAGGATCCTTTTACATTTAGAATGCATTAGGGCAAAACTGATCCGTTTTGGACCGCTTGTGAGAGCCCTGAATGGATCTCACAAACGGAAAGCCAAAACGCAAGTGTGAAAATTGCTTTAGGGTGGGTTCACACTTGCAATATGGAGTCTGTTATGGCTTTCCGTTATAACGGAACATAACGGAATCCATAGGATGGAATGCAAAACGGAAGCCTTTAAGAGGCCGTTTTGCTCCGTCCTAATAGAAGTCTATAGGAAAACATAACGGATCCGTCTGGGTCCTGTTATGCAAGACGGAAAACAAAGTCCAGTCAACAGATCCGTTTTGATTGCCATAGACTTCTATTAGAACGGAATGCCTTTTAAAGGCATCCGTTTTGCATCCTGTCATAATGCAAGTCTATAGGCAGCAAAACAGATCCGTCCTTCCGTCTTATGGATTCCGTTATAACCCTGATTTAACGGAAAGCCATAACGGACTCCATAACGCTAGTGTGAACCCACAGTTATTTGTAAATGTAGTTTTGTTGCTTATTTTCTAGCCATTATCCATATAGTAGATGTCTACAGCTATAATGGAGCACAGCTATTCTGCCACAGTCAGTAGCAACCAGCAACTTTGTATACCACCTCCTAGTCTAAGGTTTTATTATCGTTCCAAACAGTGACACAAAGCCCTCCAATTAGTATACTACTACCACACAATATACCACTCCCAAAAAACGCCCCTGCAAAAAACAAGCTCTCATACAGCAACACTGACAGAAAAAAAAAAAAAAAAGGTATGGCTAGAAATTAACCCAGTGTCTTAGGCCTCTTTCACAGGCGAGATTTCCGCGTGGGTGCAATGCGTGAGGTGAACGCATTGCACCTGCACTGAATCCGGACCCATTCATTTCTATGGAGCTGTGCACGAGCGGTGATTTTCACGATTAATAGCAGCATTGATAGCATAAGGGAAAATAATAGCATTCTTAATACAGAATGCTTAGTAAAATGGGGATGGAGGGGTTAAAATAAATAAATTTAACTCACCTTAATCCACTTGTTCGCGCAGCCCGACTTCTCTTCTTTGCTGTGTAGGAGGAAAAGGACCTGTGGTGACGTCACTGTGCTCATCACATGGTCCATCACATGATCCATCACCATGGTGATGGACCATGTGATGAGCGCAGTGATGTCATCAAAGGTCCTTTACCCAGGTCCTGAAGAAAGAAGAGAAGCCGGGCTGCGCGAACAAGTGGATTAAGGTGAGTAAAATTATTATTTTTAAAACATTTTTAACCCCTCCAGCCCTCTTTTACTAAGCATGCTATTTTCCCTTTAACCATGTTATAAGGGAAAATAATACAATCTACACGACACCTAACCCAAACCCGAACTTCTGTGAAGAAGCTCGGGTTTGGGTACCAAACATGCAGATTTTTCTCACGCACGTGCAAAACGCACTAAAATGTTTTGCACTCGCGCAGGAAAAAAAATCGTGCATCCGCATCTTATCCAGCCTAATTCCATGACGCCCGTGTGAAAGAGGCCTTAGGGTACTTTCACACTAGCGGCAGGATGGATCCGTCAGGCTGTTCACCCTGTCGGATCCATCCTGCTGCTATTTCGCCGTGCCACCACGGAGATGGGGCGGAGCTCCCGCGCAGCATGGAGACGGGGCGGAGCTCCCGCGCAGCATGGCGAGAGGCCGCCAGACCAAAAAGTCTGACATGCAGTACTTTTAGTCCGGCGGCCTTTTATCTGTGCTGCGCCGGAGCTCCACCCCCATCCCCATTATAGCCAATGGGGACAGGGCGGATCCGACAGGGTGAACAGCCTGTCGAATCAGTCCTGCCGCTAGTGTGAAAGTACCCTTTAAGGCCTCATGCACACGGCCGTGTTTCACAGCCGTGTGCGGGCCGTGGAACCGCGGCCTGGATCCCTCCTGAGAGCAGGAGCGCACGGCGTCACTGGTTGCTATGACGCCGTGCGCTCCCTGCTGCCGCCGCAATACAGTAATACACTGGTATGATCTATACCAGTGTATTACTGTACTGTGCCGGCAGCAGGGAGGGCACGGCGTCATAGCAACCAGTGACGCCGTGCGCTCCTGCTCTCAGGAGGGATCCAGGCCGCGGTTCCACGGCCCGCACACGGCTGTGAAACACGGCCGTGTGCATGAGGCCTAAGGGGTTGTGTAATTTCAACAACTGGCATTTATCATGTAGAGAAAGTTAATACAAGGCACTTACTAATTTATTGTGATTATCCATATTGCCTGCTTTGCTGGTTTAAGCTATTTTTCCCCATCACATTATACACTTCTTGTTTCCACGGCTATGACCACCCTACAATCCAGCAAGGGTGGCCGTGGACATTATAGGAATAATCATCAGCCTGACTGCTCTCCTACAGCCCCAGCCACCAGAAAGGCCAATGTTTTTTTCCTATAATGTGCAAGCACAACCACCTCTGCTGGACTGAAGGGTGGTTGTAACCATGGAAACAGGCAGTGTATAATGCAACGAAAAAATAATTCAAGCCAGCAAAAGAGGCAATATGGACAATCCCAATACATTAGTAAGTGCCTTGTTTTAAATTTCTCTACATGATAAATGCCACTTGCTGAAGTGAGACAACCCTTTAAGACACTGGGTTGATTTCTGGCCATAACTTTTTTATGGCATCCTTCTTTGGTCGATTTTTCACCGACCACATAGAAAATGCTCTGGAAATTAATAAATATTCAGCTGAGCAGTGTGCATGGACTACAGATGACACACAGAGGGAACAAAATGGACACGGACCAAACACATATCTTCATGGATGAAACGCACTGATTTCTTTTCACACATGTCAAATGGAAATGTGAACAAGACCTTATTTCGTAGTGAGTAAAAAGTAAATAATATTTACGCTTTTGGAAAAAGTGAGGGTCGACCTCTGGTGGCCACAGTTTACAGATGGAATCCATGGGCAGTGGGCAACATGAACCAGGGTGCTGCGGTGAGATATAGAGGGCTTGGGCAGGGCTGGCATCAGCACCTGGCATACCCGGGCCCACTGCTCCTGGGGGAACCCACAGCACAGATGATTGTAATGGTGAAGCAGTGAGCAGTTTGCTCCCTGTACATCATTCAGCCGCCGGCCCTCCAGAGCAGCAGTAGCACAAAGTCCTCAGACATTGCACTGCTGGTCTGTGTAGGAGGAGCGGGGCAGGCTGGGAATCAGCCCAGCCTCCTACACAGCAGCACAGTCTGTTACAGTATCCTGCTGCTAGGGAGCGCAGAAAATGGGAGGAACTAGGTGAGTATTTACGTTTTTTTTTTTTTTTCCACTTTCTGTGAAGGGGGCACATACCTGGGCATATCTACTATGAAGAGGCACAAATCTGGACATCATTACTGTGAAGATGGCACATCTGGGCATATCTACTATGAGGGGGCACATATCCACTGTGAAGGAGGGCAAATATCTTGAGATAACTGTGAGGGGGAACACATTTTGATATATCAACTAAGGGGGCACATATCTTGGCAGAACTACTGTGAGGAGGAACATATCTGGGCATAGCTACTGTGAGGGGAGCACATATGGGCATAATTGCTGACCGGGGGCATATCTAGGCATGGAAACTGAAGGGGCACATGGGGGGGCCTCTGGACATTACTACTGTGTGCTGGCAGCTCTGATCTATAATGAAGCCACAGGAAAGCCCAACAGACTAGGTGCCAGTGCATAGTGTTAGCAGTCAGTCAGAGGAGGTTGACTGCACATCATCAGATTGCTGCATAAAGTGGGGCAGTGTGTGCAGCAAAGAGCCTCCAGGTTAAACAACCTAGATTGGCACTCCTGCCCATCTGGACTGTTAGAGCAGGAACGCATCTCTCATGCGAGAGCCAAGCCCCCGGTGGACCCATGCAGTGCTTAGACTGGACCACCATGAAATGTGGCGGCCCAGCCTAAAGCCCTTAAGTGACCGCCGCAAAAAGGCATATTGGTGGTCACTAAGGGGTTAAAAAAGGAATACTGTGACTAGACTGGAGGGACAAACACTGGGTAGGTTTAATAAAAAAAAACGCATAATGGTCCATTCACATGTCCACAAAATGGGTCCGCATCCGTTCCGCAATTTTGCGGCACAGGTGCGGACCCATTCCTTTTTAATAGGGCCAGAATGTGCTGTCCGCATACACACCTCCGTTCCACAAAACCGTTCCACAAAAAAATAGAACATGTCCTATTCTTGTCCACAATTGCGGACAAGAAAAGGCATTATCTATGAGAGTGCCGGCAATGTGCGGTCCGCAAAATGCGGATCGCACACTGCTAGTGTCCGTGTTTTGCGGATCCGCAAAATACATACGGACGTGTGAATGGACCCCAAGGGCTTATTCACATATATCCACCCTGTAGCATGCTGTCTATTGTATTTGGCAACATCTATAATACATAATTTCTTTGCCGCATGTGTCATGCAAAATGCCACAAGAGGGCCCACATGAAAGAAGCTTTTAGGGATTTCTTCCACCTCCCCCCCCCCCACCTCAAAATGGTCATGTGCATGCATAGTCAGATGATGGTGTACATCATCCTTATAAAAAATATCTAGGCACCAAGTCATAGGAGAAATAGAAATTTATTTTTCAATGTGACTTTTTGCCAGTGTATTATTCCCACACCCTGTCTGACTATTGAACATACACAGACTATTGAAGTAGGAAACACAGTCGGTGCCTGACAGAGCTTGAGACACGGCACCTAAGACCCATGGAAGAACAGTGTGGCTGTCTGGTGCACCTCATGCCTGTGTAGCCTTTTCAAACATAGTTGTGTCTAGTTCCTGGCCTAAAATAGCTGATATATATATGCACGACACTTCACTGCATAGATCCAATATCTCTCCACTGATCGCACTGGACAGAAAAACTAAGCATGCAGAATTTTCCTGTCCAGCCCTATTTGGCATCCACCATAACTGATCCACTGGATGTATTAGAAGGATCCCATAGAAAACTATAGGATCAGTTCTGAGGGGGAAGAAAAAAACTAAAAAGATGCAAAACATCCCGCACGATAATCGAATATGCGGATGTCAGCTACATTTATAAATAAATAAATCGCAGAAAATAATGTACCGTATATACGCGAGTATAAGACGAAAAAAAGCCCCCTCGTCTTATACTCGAGTCTCGATTTGGCCGACCCGAAAATGCCACTGCAGCGAGCGGCCCGGCCGGCGCGTGACTGACGTCACTTAGTAACGCTCCTGCTTCCTGAAGTGGGAGGAGCGTTACTAAGTGATGTCAGTCACGCGCCGACCAGCCAGCTCCCGCTCGCTGTAGTGCATTCATCGTGACAGTGAGTACAGCCGGACCTGTTATCGATAGGAGAGAGATTGTTTGTTTTACACAGGAGTAACACTTTACACGCAAAGGCAGTTATGTGCGCAGTTTAGGACACTAGGGGACACATAGGGCCATGAGGGGGACCAGCATAAGATGCTATATGTCTTATGCTGCCCCCCCCTCATGGCCCTATGTGTCATAGCAGATATCCCCTATAACAGCGTCCTCCACAGATCCACCCCATAACAGTGCCATCCACAGGTCCCCATAAGTGTCCTCCACAGATCCCCCACATATGCTGCATTTCCCACCCTAGTCTTATACTCGAGTCAATAATTTTTCCCATTTTTTGGGGGTAAAATTAGGGGCCTCGGCTTATACTAGAGTATATACGGTACTAACACAAAAGATGCAAACATTATATATGGACTAAACCCTCACTCTGTGATGATAAAATCAGAGACTCTCAGCCTATATACTTTTATCAAAACACATCTGTGCCCACCTACCCGCAGCACGGTGGTCTCAGTCAGGCAGGTCCTACTCTAAACCTACCTATGCTGTATTGGCATCTATATTCAGGAGAGCAGACCCTGCACATATAGTGTGCTGATCTTAGTTACCTCTGTGTGCTTCAGTTCTTGAAGGAATGGCACCTTCAAGCGTGGATGTGCTCCTATTATCTGTGGAGGAACAGTCTTGTGCACGTTTGCCCTACCCAGCCCAAAGGCCTTGATTAGGTAATACATATAGCTGTGTATGCTCCTCCTCTCATTGGTTGCTTAATGCACACAGAGGTTACTAGGAGCAGCACACTATATGTGCAAAGCTTTGCTAGTCCTCCAACTGGCTCTCTCAATTAAAAATTAAGAAAGCCAGTCTGAAGACTTGCAAAGTTTAAAGATAAATAAATATACAAATTCATTTCTGACTTACTACTGATATACCATGACCTGGATGAACGCCAACCTTCACAGACAATGCCACAGCCAGCACTGCCCTGGACCAATCTGTGTTAGATAGGTCAGAACGCAACAGCAAAGAGTGGCTTCAGCACTAGAGAACCCAGTGTACCATGTAATATGGCATATCTTGTACAGTGGCTGCAGCCACAAATAACTTCTGAAGTTCATAGTGGGATAATCAGGTCAATAAATATTGGGACATCGACACAATTCTAACATTTTTGGCTCTATACACCACCACAATGGATTTGAAATGAAACAAGATGTGCTTTAACTGCAGACTGTCAGCTTTAATTTGAGGGTATTTACATCCAAATCAGGTAAACGGTGTAGGAATTACAACAGTTTGCATACGTGCCTCCCACTTGTTAAGGAACCAAAAGTAATGGGAGAGAATAATAATCATAAATTAAACTTTCACTTTTTAATACTTGGTTGCAAATCCTTTGCAGTCAATTACAGCCTGAAGTCTGGAACGCATAGACATCACCAGGCGTTGGGTTTCATGCCTGGTGTTGCTCTGCCAGGCCTCTACTGCAACTGTCTTCAGTTGCTGCTTGTTCTCGGGGCATTTTCCCTTCAGCAAGTGAAATGCATGTTCAATCGGATTCAGGTCAGGTGATTGACTTGGCCATTGCATAACATTCCACTTCTTTCCCTTAAAAACCTCTTTGGTTGCTTTTGCAGTATGCTTTGGGTCATTGTCCATCTGCACTGTGAAGCGCCGCCCAATGAATTCTGAAGCATTTGGCTGAATATGAGCAGATAATATTGCCCGAAACACTTCAGAATTCATCCTGCTGCTTTTGTCAGTCACATCATCAACAAATGCAAGAGAACCAGTTCCATTGGCAGCCATACATGCCCACGCCATGACACTACCACCCAGTGTCGGACTGGGGTACCTAAGGCCCACCAGTAAAATTCATTTTGGGGGCCCACCGTACAGATACATTCAAATATAACTAATAATATAACAAGTTTTTTATATGAACATAGGCTGGTTGAGGTGCTGTACGTACGTAGTTCAGTAAGTAATGTGTATGTGTCACTTGTGCAGGGGGCGGGAGACTAGGGGATTCCCCTGTGGGCCAGTCCGAGCCTGCTACCACCACCATGCTTCACTGATAAGGTGGTATGCTTAGGATCATGAGCAGTTCCTTTTCTTCTCCATACTCTTCTCATCACTCTGGTACAAGTTGATCATGGTCTCATCTGTCCACAGGGTGTTGTTCCAGAACTGTGAAGGCTTTTTTTTAGATGTTGTTTGGCAAACTCTAATCTGGCCTTATTGTTTTTGAAGCTCACCAATGGTTTACATCTTGTGGTGAACCCGCTGTATTCACTTTGGTGGTCTTCTCTTGATTGTTGACTTTGACACACATACACCTACCTCCTGGAGAATGTTCTTGATCTGGCCAACTGTTGTGAAGGGTGTTTTCTTCACCAGGGAAATAATTCTTCGGTCATCCACCACAGTTGTTTTCCGGGGTCTTTTGGGGCTGCTGAGCACACCGGTGCATTCCTTCTTTTTAAGACTGTTCCAAACAGTTGTTTTGGCCACGCCTAATGTTTTTGCTATCTCTCTGATGGGTTTGTTTTTTCAGCCTAATGATAGCTTGCGTCACTGATAGTGACAGCTGTTTGGATCTCATCTTGACAGCAACAGATTCCAATGCAAATAGCACACCTGACTTGAACTCTGGACCTTTTATCTGCTCATTGTAATTGGGATAATGAGGGAATAACACACACCTGGCCATGAAACAGCTGAGAAGCCAATTGTCCCATTACTTTTGGTTCCCTAACAAGTGGGAGGCACATATGCAAACTGTTGTAATTCCTACACCGTTAACCTGATTTGGATGTAACTACCCTCAAATTAAATCTGACAGTCTGCAGTTACAGCACATCTTGTTCATTTCATTTAAAATCCATTGTGGTGGTGTATAGAGCCAAAAATGTTACAATTGTGTCGATGTCACAATATTTATGGACCTGGCTGTATTTCAATTCAGATGGTATATGACCAGTTAAAGGGGTTGTCCGGATGTTTAATACTAGTGACCTATCCTCACGATAGTTCAATATCTGATTAACTGAAGGCGGTCAAGGTGCTCTTCCTAGGCTTGTGATGTCACATTCATTGGGCACAAGGCCTAGGTGCAGCTTGGTCCCATCCAAGTGAATGGGGTTGAGCTGCAATATCAAGCACAACTGATATCCAATGGGCACCACAACCTCTCAACAGCTGATCAGCAGGGATAGTGGGTGTTGGACCCCCATCAATCAGAAACAGATATGCTATCCTGCAGAAGTTAGAGAGACTGTTAGCTGTGACAAAAGTTTAAATAAAGAGGACGTTAAAGACCTAGGGCAGAAGTAGAATATATGGAGCGACTTTTTTTATATAAGGGACAGATTTTTATATAAGGCCTCATGCACACAACTGCTATTTTTGGCAGACCGCAAACCACAGATTGGCAAAAACAGAAGCCGCCCATGTACCTTCCGCAATTGTAGACATGCCTATTCTTGTCCGCAAAACAGACAATAGGACATGCTATATAATTATTTTTTTGCAGGGCCTCAGAACGGAGCAACGGATGTGGACAGCACACTGAGTGCTGTCCGCATCTTTTGCAGCTTCATTGAAGTGAATGGGTCCGCACCCGAGCGACAAAAACTGCGGCTCGGGTGCAGACCCGAACGGTCATATGCGTGAGGCCTAAAAAAATATAAAAATATTGGACCATACATTGCTGCCTTTTATCACTTGTTCCAGCAAAGCACATTGCACTTGTTCTCATGTGTAAATACTAAAGAGCGAATTCCCGCTTATGAAGTTAGTTCACACTTAGTTTGGTGGTAAAAGCAGAATTGCGTTAGGGATTCCATTACCACGGACCATAACGCAATTCTGACGGAATTCCATCATAATAGAAGTCTATGGGCTGCAAAACGGATCTGTCCCATTTCCATTATGCAGGAGAGGACCTCCAGCACACTTCTAGTGGGTAAAAAACAAACATTAAGGCCAGTTCACGCCGAGTTTTTTGGCGCCGATTTTGGAGCATTTCCACCCAAAAAAATAAAAAAACAGCTGCAAAAAACAAAACTCCTATTCATTTCAGTGGGAAGAAGCACTTAATTTTTCTCCACATGGAGAGAAAAAAAAAAAAAAAAAAAAAAAAAAAAAAAAAAAAGAAGAAGCATCATGCCCTATGCTGGGGCAGAATCCATGCAGACTCTCCCAATGAAATTAATATACACACACACTATATACACCGTATTTTTCCCCCCTATAGGACTCAGTGGTGGAAAAATGTCAGAGTGTCTTATGGGGTGAATACTAATGAGCACTTCCATTATGGAAGCACTCCTTAGTACTGGAGGACCGGGAAGCAGTGCTCCCAGGCTCTGTACTTTCTGGTCCTCTGCTGTGGCTGCGCACAGCGCGAGGACGCTGTGACCTCATATTGTGTGTGTTAGGTCACAGCACAGCCAACAGCTGGATCCCATGGCGTCAGGAGCAGGAGAGAAGTGGATTTTTAAAATTTTATGTAAATAAAATAAACCACACAACCTTCCAAACCGAATGTATGTACTAATAAATAATTTTACAAAAAAGACCATCCCAGGCCTCCATCTTATCACCAATAGAAACATACATACTAAATGTGAATATGTTTCTCTGATGCACAGTCCAACATTTGAACAATATTAAAGAGACTTTTATTCACATTCTATGTAATGAAACAAAACTATTTACAAGTATTTTTGGTAAAACCCCTTTGCTGTCTGGTGTAAAGGGGTTTTCTAGGTATTTGTTTTTTCAGAGGCTAAGTTTCCCCTTTAGATACCCCCTTTGGACAGTGGCAGAACTGTAAACAGGGATGGGGTAAATAACTTTATATATGGGCCTTTATGTTGTTTTAACTTTAAAGCTCAAAACATCCTTTTAGAATGAGCTTACACTAAGTGGATTTCTAAGTAAAAAGATTTCCACAATAAAAAGTATTTTGTATTTCAGTGAAGAAAAAAAAAAAAAAAAAAAAAACAACAACAACATCCTTTTGCTGCGGGAATGGGATGCTTCTAAGAGGAGAGCGGGTAAAAAAACATCAATACTGCCATCTGATGGGGAATCCTTTGTTCCTCCCATCTGTAATAATCTTATTAATCGCCATCTGTTGACTTATAATGGTCGTCATCCACAGTTGAATAAATGTGGCCTTCATTGCTGAGGAAGTCCAATGCTTGTCTGAAAGGGGAACAAAAAAATAAAAAATAAAATAAATTTTTTTTAGGGTTGTGTAATAATCTCTTCGAATAACTGCAACATAAGCAAAAGAATTCCCCCACACATTATAAACACAGTTGCCTTGCCACGCATCAGATAGCTTATCATGTGGTATGTGGCCAGATCCTATATCACCCAAACTTTAAAGGGGTTCTGCACTTTCATTTAACTGATTATCTATCCTCTGGATAGACCATCAGCTTCTGATCAGCGGGGGTCCGACACCCGGGACCCCCACTGATCAGCTGTTTGAAAAGGCAGCGGCGCTCCAGTAGCGCCACGGCCTTCTCAAACAGCTGGTCGGTGGGGGTCCTGGGTGTCGGACCCCCGCCGATCAGAAGCTGATGATCTAGATCAGAGGTGGGCAACCTCCGGCACTCCAGGTGTTGTGAAACTACAACTCCCAGCATGCACACTTGCTCTGCTCTTCTCATAACTCCCATTGACATGAATGGAGCATGCTGGGATGGGAATTGTAGTTTGACAACAGCTGGAGTGCCGAAGGTTGCTGACCCTTGATCTAGATCATCAGTTAAATGAAAGTGCAGAACCCCTTTAAGCAGGATCCTGAATGCTGCAGCTCAGGAAAACAGACTGTCCCCTATGGAGCAAGTATCCTGGAACAGGATGTGTGAACACTAACCTACTGCAAAAAGAGGAAGAGATTTCTATACTGCAATAGCCTTACACTGTCTACAGGGAAGGGAAAGCAGCCTGGAAGCCCCAGTAATGACAGCAGCATACACAGAGAGCCAAGTTTGGTCATTACATTTTTTTCTGTTCTGAGGGCAGCATAGTTAGTGACAGACCCAGATTCCTGAACTAAGCCATTTGTGAAGATGTAATTTTCATAAAATCACAATTTATTTTGCTGACTTCTATAGCACTGGCATATTCCACAGCTCTTGACATTTTCATCACTGTCCCCAGTGGAGCTCACAAACTAAGTTCCCTGTCCGGGAGTACCCAGAGGAAACCCACACAAACTCCATGCAGATGTTGTCCTTGGTCGGATTCGAACATCGGACCCCAGCGCTAACCACTGAACCAGAGTGTTTAACTCCAGCAGAGGAAAATTCAGTGGAGCCCTCAATATTCATGAGCTGTAGACTCCCACCTTCACCCACCGTGTGACAGGTTAAACACTATGCACAGTAGTGGACTGCAGCCAATTTTATGAACAGTAAGACCCAGTCCTGAATTTAGAGTCTTTGTTACCAATTCATGCTGCCTTCAGTCACAGAGCCCGCTTCCTCTTTTTTTGGATGCCGTGGTCAATATTGGCATCTAAGGAGTTATATGTTAAATGTCTCTGATCCCAGTATTGTCTGCAAGTATCAGCCATA